>NW_015386253.1:1382394-1429785 GCF_001527695.2 Protobothrops mucrosquamatus | reverse complement strand
GTAAAACATTAAAAATTCTTTTCATTTTATGACATCCAAAATCTGCTGGTCCAAAGATAGGAGTCTGGGTATGATTCTTCTTATTCCTTAGCTACTCCTAGGAAGTATCTATTTGGAATGTAATTGACTGTCTTCATTCTATGAGGTAGGTACATAGTTAGCACTATACAAATCATCAAACTTGGCATTTGAATTTGAAGATATCAGCTAACAGAAGATGGAAGGTTGCTTTTTCCTCACAGAATGAACTTCCTGAAATAATAATAGCTTCCTGAATCCAGAAATTCAGCAGCAGCAGCAAAAAGAGTTTGTGCTTATGTTTTTATGTTTAAATAGATTATATTTATTTTTTTTCTTTTTAATTGGATGATGATGATGATGATGATGATGATGATGATGATGATGATGATGGCGACCATGATGATGATGATAGAATCCTGCCAGCTGGTATGTCATGACTAAGCTGGCTAAACTGAACTGCATTTGTAGATGTTTCTTTCTAACAATGCTAGGGCAAAACTAATTAAAAGTCAAATTTAATCATGGTGTAGATAAACAAAAATGTTACCTTTATGTATTTAAAAGGAGGAGGGACTGAAAATGTGACTGTTGCAAATTTTATTACTCTTTTCCCCCCCCCCCATTCCATCCATGACTGACAGCAGCTAAAATTTAAACCACAAAGAGTTTACCTTCCTGAGATTTTTTTCGCCCAGTATTGTAACTCACACCAAAAGATAAGATAAGATAACCTTTATCGTCATTTTTATACTGTGGGCACAATGGCACACATCAAAAATGAAATTTAGTTGCCCGCTCTCAAAGTGAAACACATACATGATAAGTTCTCCCCCTGATGCTGTGGAAATACAATTAGAAATGAATCTTGCATGTAGACTAATAATAATGTACCTGTGCCAGCACTGTTCATATGACAAAAACATAACTTTTTCCTAATATGTATAAGAATTGAACTGTGCAAAAAAAACTATCTTAAAAGTCATTTATAAGCAATCATACATAATTCCACATATCACTATAGATGCCCTAATAAATTTATTTGATTGATATGGCTGGAATGTATTTCCTAGAAGTACTTAAATACACTCTAGATACATATTGGACAGTGGGATGTGGGCAAAATTACGTTGTCTTGAGAGGCAATACAGTACAGTCTTCAACTTATAACCACAATTGAGCCCAAAATTTTCATTGCTAAGCAAACAGTTGTTAAGTGAATCACTGCAGTTGTTATATTAGTACATGGTTGTTAATTGAATCTGGCTTCCCCACTGACTTTGCTTGTTGCAAAAAGTGATCACATGGATACATGCCAGTTGCCAAGTGCCCAAATTTTGATCACATGACCATGATGATGATGCAATGGTCATAAATGTGAGAAGTGGTCATAAGTCACTTTTTTCAGTGCCATTGTAACTTCAAACAGTCACTAAATTAATGGTTATAAGTTGAGACTGACTGTATTTAGATTAAATACCTTAGATTTCTTAGACAAGGGTGAGCATGCTTGTGGTAAAAAAGGATTTGTATTTGCTAGCAAAAATGTGCAATTATTATCCTTATCATTAGCTGACCAATATCGTCCTTATTATTAGCAGGGCATGCTGCATATGGTCTGAGTGCAGCTGCAGTGGTAATTTACTCTTACTAAAAACCATTATGAGAACATTTTGATTGATCCAAGCTATGGTAGATATTCATATCTGAATATCTATGGCCCATCTGGTAACACCAATGGAATATGGAATAAATGGTAGACAGCATGAATTAATAGAAATAAAAACATTTTATGTTTGTGGAGCTATGTTTAACATAGCTTTATTATGTTTTTATAGAACATAAAGATAAAAACTAACAAACAAAAATAGTTAGAAAGGATAGATAGAGAAAAGGAGGATAGAGAATAGGAATGCTGAAAACAAAAACTAGAACCACTGCAAATATAAAAAGAAAGTGATCTCCAATTTCTTTTTAGAAAGGGTATAATTAAACCTTTTCTTTAGAGCTCTACTATAACATCCATTTTTCAAATGATCAATAGTTTTTACCAATTATCAAATCCACACGTCATAATTTGTTCTTTTTCTATTTCTTGCAAAAAGTCCACAAAAAGTTTTTATTTAGAGTTAAATGTTTCCAGTGTCTTTTCCCTAATGAGAGTTGTTAATACTCTGCCATTTCCATCACTTTTACTAACCACTCCAATATTCCCAACACTGAACATAAAGGAGACTTGCTGGTTTTATCAAACGTAAGATTAAAGTACAATTATTTTTTTCTACAGATTTGTCCGTCAACCCCAGTATGTATCTATCTATGTGATAGATTGGAATAAAAGTGGTGTGAACGTATCAAGTGCAGCTATGGTATACCTGCAGGAATATTGTTGTTGTTTTTTTTTAAAAAAAAACCTTTAGTGCTACCAAAACTGACTGCAAAATGCATTTTATATGGCAGCAAAAAATATGTTTTTCACATGCCTCTTTACTGCCATCTAGTAGTTGTATGTGTGTTGGGGTGATGTGTTCAGTTAAAGCAGTGGTTCTCAACCTTCCTAATGCCGCGACCCTTTAATACAGTTCCTCATGTTGTGGTGACCCCCAACCATAAAATTATTTTCATTGCTACTTCATAACTGTAATTTTGCTACTGTTATGAATAGTAATGTAAATATCTGATATGCAGTGTGTATTTTCATTGTTACGAATTGAACATAATTAAAGCATAGTGATTAATCACAAAAACAATATAGCAATGCTCGCTGGAGAAGCTTACTCTTCCTTGCTCAAAAATGTTGGGAGGGAGGGAAGGGGAAGGAAGGAAGGAAGATTGAAGGGGAAAGGAAGGAGATGGAGAAGGAAGGAGATTGAAGGGGAAAGGAAGGAGATGGAGAAGGAAGGAGATTGAAGGGGGAAGAAAGGAAGGAAGGAAAGGAAGGAAGGAAGGAAGGAAGGAAGGAAGGAAGGAAGGAAGGAAGGAGAGAGATTGAAGGGGAAGGGATGGAGATGGAGATGGAAGGAAGGAAGGAAGATTGAAGGGGAAAGGAAGGAAATGGAGAAGGAAGGAGATTGAAGGGGGAAGCAAGGAAGGAAGGAAGGAAGGAAGGAAGGAAGGAAGGAAGGAAGGAAGGAAGGAAGGAAGGAGAGAGATTGAAGGGGAAGGGATGGAGATGGAGATGGAAAGAAGGAAGGAAGATTGAAGGGGAAAGGAAGAAGATGGAGAAGGAAGGAGATTGAAGGGGGGAGGCGCTGCCAAGGATGCACAAGCAGCTCCGCACAATTACCCAGGGAGGGGGGGAGGCTGTGGTGGAGAGCCTGGTGGAGAGCCAAGCAGCAGCACATCCGGGGCCTCGGAAGCTGTGCGGAGCATCTGCGCGCCTCGGAGCCACCGGCCACCCTCTCACATCCGCCAACCTGGAGCCCCCCATCCTCATCCCGGCACCTTTTGCCCTCTCCCAGATGCCCCCCAGGACCTGCCCTCCCGTCCAGCCTCCTGAGCGCCATCGCAGCGGCGGGGTTGCGGGAGCCCCTTTCCACGCTGCGCAGCCCATCGCACGCGAGGGGCACAGCCGGAGCGCCAGCTCCCGCTCGGAAGGCGCCGCTTCTCCCCTCCCAGCCTGGCCGGCTGGCCTCCGATGCACATGCGGGCATCGCCGCTGCCTCACCCTCTTCCCCGCCCCCTGGCCGCTTCCAAGGCCCGGAGCCCGGCGACCCAGGAAGGAGTCGCTCCTGCCCGGCAGCCCCAGGGCCACGCCGGGCGGCAGAGGGCCGAGGCAGCCTCCGACAGCAAAGGAGGCGGGCCGGGTGGTGCAAGGGAGGCTACGGCACGGCGCGCGGCCGGGGGCGGAGCGTGGACGGGCAATCAGGAGGCGTGGAGACCGGCTCGGCGCTGCAGCTTAGCTCAGCCAGCAGCGGCAGCAGCGGCGGAGCAGCTCAGCGGCAGCGGCAGCAGCAGCCCAGACCCAGCTCGGCTTGGCCTGGCCTGGCCGCCCATGCAGTTGAGCCGGCCCAGGGCAACGTCTGGGGTGCACGCGATGGCGCTGCAGTGGCAGGAGCAGGCACTGTCAGAGGAGAAGGGCGCCCTGGAGGTGGAGGAGCCGGCGGAGGAGGAGGAGGAGGAGGGTGGCAGCGTCGGCAGCGTCACGGTTCCTAAGACCATCGGAAATATGTGTTTTCCGATGGTCTTAGGTGACCCCTGTGAAAGCGTCGTTCGACCCCCAAAAGGGTCGCGACCCACAGGTTGAGAACCGCTGCTCTATATATTGGAACCAAACTCAGTTGCTAAATGAGAATTGGATGTACTTATGTTCTACTGCTGTTCCTTTAATTACAGTTCTGTGATTAGGCCCTTGAGATTAAAAAAAAATCATATTCATTCCATTTCCCAGAATTTTTGTCAGAATTACAAAAGTTTTGTATTTTTCTATGGGAAGTGCTATGTCAACACAAACCACCTTCCTACCAGGATACAAGTAAAAAAAGCTGTTATTTAGAATCAGATTAGATCTGGGATTGTAGCTGCTTGATTGCTCTGATATTACCTTAATATTATATTCCACCCAGCACGTAGTTATTACTGGAATACTGGTAACTGTTTGAGAAGTCTGTATTTATATCCTTGTTTTGCTATGAAGCTTATTGAAAAAACTTGGCCCTTTATTATCTTTTAGTCTATTCTTAACTTATTATGATGATCAAAGCTCCATAGAACAACACTGAATAAAATCGTAAATATGAATGCCATGCACATACGGTAACTTTCTGTATTTCTTCATGGGCAAGGACAGAGATTATTAGGAGAAATTATTTCTGATTCCTTTGGGGTTCACAGTGAGTCTAGACTTCGTATTTTGCAAACATTATAGAATTTAAAAGGTTTAGCAATAAAACTTAACTTTTTGTTTGAAACAAAAAATGCTTCTTCATTTGACAGCTGATAAACAATTTATAAATCAAATTATGACAGTACAGCTGCAACAAATGTTCATCATCAGGCATTTGACTGATATATATTTTGATAAACTGCAGAGTTAGTGAAATTCCATGACTGATACAATTTTAAAAACTAGTTAATGACTGGGGCACAATGCTACTTGTTTTCAATTCTGTGGATAGAATTTGAAATCCACAGAATGATTAAAGAGATTAGTGTTCAATTAAAAGCAGCCAGGAGAGCAACTATTCTGGGAGATGCTTGCACGCTCATTTTATTATGTATACATCTTTTGAAAGCATTACAAAAACAAACAAGTAAACAAAAAGGTTTTTTATATGATTGCCTTTGGGGGTTAATTACTAAGTTGGGAAATAAAGGAGAAAGTTAGATTCCAAACTAATCTGATTTCCTAGTCTTTTTGTTTCCTCGTATGTTGGACTAGAAATCTAAATAAGCATAACAGTTGGATCCACCTGGCATGAATCAATTTATATGTTTGTACTGCAATTAGTAGCCCAAGGGTGACCATGTTTCCTCTAAAATAGATTTCCTTAATTCCAAACGTTTTTACTTATGGAACATGGAATGTAGGAGTTTATTTCTAAGAACATCATTCTGTTATTAATTCCACATCTCCACATGATGCAGATATTCTGTAACAATTGCTACGGTAATTAACTAACAGCTATAATATTATCACAAGATTTAAGATTTATACCATAATATTTCAAAATACTATGTCATTGGTATCTAACCCAGACAAATTGTCTAACTCTAAGTTCTATAAGGTATTTCTAATTATTATTGGAAATGTGAAAAACATGAAGAGACATTTTATTATGCATCATTACACATTTGGATGAAACTGAAGCTTTTCATGTTAGGACTGATGGACATTCATTTAGAAAAGGTTCATGGATGATTGGTTTAATACATGGTAACTGCAGACACCAGTAATGGAAGAATGGCTTGTAAGGATGGCTAAACTGATCCTAAACTCTTGTTTGATCAAGAAGGGAACTGAAATTACTTTTATAAAAGACTGGAAACCTATTATATACTTTTTGCTTGAAATGGATAAAAATGAACTGCTGGTTTTGATATTTATTTTATTTCAGGGTTAAGGTTTATTTATGGGAAGAAGAGAACCAATATATCAAATATGGGAGGTGGAGATAGTAATGATTATATTTGTAACTGCTGCAATGAAAATCAGAAGTTGCTACTTTAGATATTTTTCTTTTTCTTTCCTTACTTTTCTTTTTTTAATTATTCACTTTTTACTTTTACTATTTTATAAACTTTTTCTATTTTTTCTATGTTTCTGTAGTAGACTTTTAAAACTTTATAAAACCTTTTTTAAATAAACCGATTTTTAAAAAAAGATTATAATTGTTTGTATTAGGAATGCCTGCAGGATATAGTACAAAAAACATTATTAAAACATTCTTTCTTTTGGAGAAAAACCCTGCCCATTCCCTTTGATGTTGTCATTAAATAGGACAAATTATATATCACATCCCCAGCTTTCAAGAAATGTACAAATGCTTTCATATATGGCTTCCTTATTATTTTTAATGTACCTTTGGGAAACATTGTACTGGAGTAATTTAAAATCCAAAACAGTTTTAGCAGGTTTTAGGCAATTATTGATTTTCTATTGAAGTAGAAAGGATAGTTACCATAGCAACTAGCACAATATGTACAATCTTGCTTAATCTAAAAGGTTTAGTGACCCATCTCTCTCTTTTTTTTAAAAAAATGCAATCATTCTCAAAACTTAACCATGAAACAATGAGAGGGAAGCTGGTTTCTTTCACTTATAAGGCTTAGGTAATGCATGTCCCATGAAGACATAAAATGAATGGATTATTCTGTGCTTGTTCTAAAATAGTTATTCTTATTCCTATTCCTATTGCTGTTGTTGTTGTCATTTTAAAATAGCAAATATTATAGTGGTTTAAAAAAAACTCAGGTGTCAATCTCTAGCAAGCTGTCAAGAATAAGACTAGGAACTTATCTGTGGGTATCTTTCACTGTTCAAGAGGATGCAGACTTTTCACAGAGATCTTCTGTTCTGGCTCAGTAAATTTTTGTGTAACTATACCACATACACAGAGTCATCTCAGTAGATTCTGTTGGCAAAGCAAAATCCATCTGTGGATCCCGCCTTAGCTTACATAACTCAATGTAAATATAAAATATAGTAAATATAAATGAGTTTTAAATGAATAATAATTTGCTACAAGTAATAGTTTATTGAAAGCTTTGAGAATTCCCTGATATAAAGCCACCAAAATGACTCCTTTCAGGTTTTTTTAGGTGAAGTCAAGTTACATTGTCCATAATAAAATACTGTATGCACCTCCTATCCACAGCATTTAAACTTTCATCCAACTTTATTCAGTTTTTCAGGCAGGGAAACTAATAAATTCAGAGTTAATTTACTAAATGATAATATATAACTGTATTAGTTTGCTCACACATATAGCAGTTGATTTTTCTTATCCTTTCAAGTTTGGTAAATAGGGAAGCATCAGTTACAGAGTTTAATCTGTGATGTCTGCTGATCAGATGATAAATATAAGTATGTGAATTTACACTTATATCTCTGATTTGAAATGTGAAAGCAAGAAAGTGGTGGAATTGAATACTGTTATTTCATCTATTTTGGTTTCTTGGGAAATTCAAATTGTCATATACTTTCATATTGGAGTAGTTACAATTGTATACCCATTTCCATAGAACTTTGAAGATTGAGTTTTGAAGGCTCTCCCAAGGATGAAAATACTTAGTTAGAAGCAGTGGAAAATAGGATGTTTGCAGATACATATTTGATCAATTTTTAATCAGTTAGGTCAAAATCACAACACTCTTCATTACATGGAAATCACTGAATTTTAAATGTTTGTGATAATCCTTATATGATCTCTCATTAGTGTTAACTGGTTCAAAAAGAGTTTAAAAATGATAATTAGCAAGGGTAGCCTATACCAAAAGTTCCAGATAAGTAAATCGAGAGTGATACAGTTTGAACTGAAGACAGAATAAAAAGCATAAGCAGCAAGATTTTTTAAAAATGATTCTAGGAAAGATGAAGCAGCGGGAATTAATTAGAAGACTAATTAAACTTTTAAGACCAATCATAATTTTTAAATATAGCATCAGACAGCTAATTGTAGCTAGTACATTCTGATAAATCAAGAATCTGGATTTAAAAAAAAATCTCTGAAGTACTTCATTTATTTCAAGCACTATGAACAGTTCCTTGCTATAGTGCCATGGTGGTGAACCTATGGCACACGTGCCACAGGTGGCACACAGAGCCTCTCTGTGGGCATGCACGCCGTCGCCCCAGTCCTAGCCTTCAGTCCCGTCTATGAGCAACCTGCATCAATACCCACGCAGGATAAGGTTGCCGCACCCGTGCCTGCCTCCCCCAAGCATTTTTTTTACTAACCTGCCTTTCAGCTGCATTCTATTTTTCTGTTCGCTTCTCAGCCTTCAGCACGTGTTTGTGGGACTATCGGTTAAACAAAAAAGTTGCATCAGATTTTCTAACTTCTCGCGAGATCTCAAGAAGTTAGAAAGTCTGATGGAACTTTTTTTTTTACCAATACTCCCACAAACACGCGCCAAAGGCTGAGAAGCGAACGGAGAAACAGAATGCAGCTGAAAGGCAGATTAGTAAAAAATGCTTGGGGGAGGCGAGGGCATCTGGGCGGGGGCTGGGGTGGCAACCTTACCCTGCATGGTGGCGGGAGAGTGGGGCATGTGCTCTTACTGTGCCAGGCCAGCCCCTGCAGCCACTGGGCAGCCGTGCTGGGCAGTGGTGGGCAGGGCATTGAGGTGGGGGCTGGCAGGCCGACCAAAGCAGCAGGTGGAGCATTGGAGGCTCAGGGAGGGAGGGTGCTGAAGTGGGCAGTCAGGCCATTGGCAAGAGCAATGCATCTGAGCGGAAAGCGGCCTCAGAACAAGCGGGGCAGGTAAGCAAAGAAATCTACACTCCCCCCAGAAATTGCCTTTCTTTCCTTATCTGACTCCCAGCTCCATGCCATTTCTCCTTTGTGATCCTCCGTTGCTGCCGTGTGCAAGGAAACAAAGGAAGGTTTTTTTGGGGGGAAAACGGTCAATTGATCAATTCCAACTTCTCATGAAAGATCGCGAAGTTGGAATTGATTGATTGAACTTTTCCCCCCCAAAAAACTTTCTTTGTTTCCATGCACTCAGCAGCGGCGGCAGATCACGAAAGAGAAACAGCATGGGGTTGGGAGTCAGGTAAGGAAAGAAAGGCCATTTCTGGGGAGAGTGAGGATTTCTTTCCTTATTTGCCCCACTTGTTCTGAGGCTGCTTTCCACTCAACCGCGTTGTTCTTGCCAATGACCCAACTACCCACTTCAGCACCCTCCCTCCCCAAGCCTCCGGTGCTCTACCTGCTGCTTTAGTGGTTCTGTAGGCAGAGCTGCGAAGTTCTCTTCTCTGACAGAGAAGATAACTTCGCAGCTCTGCCTACAGAGCCACCAAAGCTGTAGCTCAGGAGTCCTCAAATTATGGCCTGACCTGTCTTTTTATCCGGCCTATCTCAACCTCCTGGGCAAGCTGTCCAATCACAAGGAGAGGGTGGGTGGGTGGTGGCGAGAACCCCAGCCAGGGGCGGGATGGCAAGTTGGTGGGAGAAGATGTTTTTTCCCCAGTTTCTCCCTCGCATGCCCAAGGGCGCACTCGCACTTTGGCCACACACCCCCTTTTCTCCTCCTCTTGCCTATTCACATTTTTACCTCAGGGCTGGGCTGAGAGGTTTAGGCCTCACTTGCAGCCTCGCTTAGGGCAGCCAAGCCTGGTGATGATAATGCCACTGCTGCTCCTGCTTCTGAGGGGGGTCCCTTGCTAGGGGCTACAGAGCGCAAGCCCCAGCCTCTGCCACTGCTGCCACTGCTGCCATGCTGGCCAAAAGGAAACTGGTGCTGCCGACCCTCAACATCACTGCCACCATTGCTGGGGGACCCAGCCCCACCAGCAGTTGGAGTAGGGCTGCTGGAATGGGGTGCTGGTTATGGGTCTGAGGGGAGCAGGTGAAGGTGAGGTATTTGTGAGGGGCAGCTGGGGTGAGTGAGAAAAAAGGAGGAGAATTTGCTCCCGGAAGGTTATTTTGGGGTTGTGAAGGGTTGTGAGGAGCTGAAGCAATGAAAGTTTGGGGGAGCCGCTGGGAGGGAGGATGCCTTTGGAAGAGCATCCCGATCCACAAACGGGGTTGGTGGTGCAGTGTCCAGGTGAAGTCCTGAGAGGTAGGCAAAGCTGGAGGTGGTGTAGCAGCTCGAAGGAACGGGGAATGCCGGTGCTGGTGGTTAAGAGACATTTCATTGGCCTTTAGGGTCCAGGAAATGGTGGAGGAAGGATGGGGACATTGGGATGTGCCCCATGGGAAAGAGGAATGAGGTCCTTCTAGGTTCTTCTGCCCTGAGATGGTCCAGAATGCCAATCAAGGAGAATATTTCTGGCTCAGAGTTAAAATGAAGGGTCCTTGGGGGGGGGTGTCTCTGAGGATGGTGGTTTTCTTGCAGACGTTTCAGGACCCAAAGTGGGATAATAAGTGAACTAATGATGTTACCTAGTTTGGGTCATAAGATGTCTACAAGAAAGCCACAAAGCTCAGAGAGGACCAAGGAACCCACAACCACCCTCCTCCTCCACTTCTTTTCTTCTCCTCCACTCCACAAACCCCATTCTCTTCTGGCACTGCTGATGTTACCTAGTTTGGGTCATGAGACTCTGCAAGAAATGCTGAATGGAAATGGCACCCCTGCCCCCTGCCTCGCCTCGCCTCACCCCACAGGACGAGCCTCCTGCCCACTGTCCCATCTGCCAGGGGCCCCCACAGATCTCCCCCAACCATGCCCGGCCCCCACAGATCTCCCCCAACCATGCCCAATCTCCTCCAACCATGCCCGGCCCTCCCCATGAGCAACATCAAGGTGGCCATGGCCACCACGCCCACGCCCATCCAATCTGCTATGACCACTGCAGCCACGCCCACACAGTGGGCCAGGCCCACCCAGCACCCAAGGATAAATAGTGGGATTTGGGTTGCAGTTTGGGCACTCGGTCTCTAAAAGGTTCGCCATCACTGCTATAGTGCATTCCTCCCACAGATGTTGAAATTAAACATTTTGGATTTCATTTATACATTGTCCATAAATGGTTAGGAATAAAGTTCAGATAGCTTTTCCCTTTCATTTTATTTATTTTTATTTAAGAAACTTATGGGCTGCCCAACTTAATGCCTACATTTCAAAACAGATAGGCTAAAACAACTCTCCAAAATAATAATTGCTGGGCTCTAGTCTCACCCTATTATAGTACTTAGGACAACAGCTCTTCAGCTGCAATGGAAAACCATTTCCAAAATCTTCCTAAGAAAACTGCAAGGATTAGTTCAGGTAGTCATCAGGAGCCAACAAACCCTGGAAGACATATAAAAAAAGAATTTTATTTTAACATTAAAGTAATTGAACCTTGGTAATAGGATTTGAACCAAAAAAATTTTGTTCTGTTGATTTCAGTAGGAGCTAAATTCAGACAATTCTGAATCTAGTTCTTCTTGTCAAAGAGCAGGCTCAGAGCTTTAAAAAGTATGGAGATCTGGTAAGGCTAAAAGCAAATTAAAATGAGAGGTAAATCCCTTTACAAAATGACTTGTGGTAGACTATCCCACTTAAATCAATGGAACATGCTGCCATCTAATGTTTAGATCGTTGTAAGACCGGTTCCCACAAGACTGTAGATATGCTCAACATGTACAGCTTCTGTGCCCTAAAAGCATTTGGCTTTCTAGAAGAAAAAGCTGCTAGATTTATGCTATAGTATAATTTACACAACTTATCAGGACTTTCCACACTTCTTCCAAAGCTGCAGCTTCTCACAATGTATTCAAGAAGGCTCAAAAGGATTATTAAGAATATAGATATAAATTATTGCAGTGGACAATGGACCAAGGCACTCAGATTCTCCAAGACTGGGTAGAAGATTCAGTATGGATATATAAATATTGCTTATTACTATACACATTCTACCAGTTTATTCAAATCTGAAATTCTGTTAACCTTGAATTATTCTTCTGAATATTCTGGCCAAAAATAACCTGCAATCCAATCTTTCATGTTAGATTAGAGAAAATCTATGTGGCTGCTAAGAATCAAAAATAAATTGATAGCATATAATCATATATCAATCAATCAATCAGATATTTCATTGTCTTTTGCTTTTTTTTCAGGTAATTTTATTGAAGCCTACGAATCTGGGTGAGCCACACTGAACATAGACAAAAAAAATATTTGTTAACTGTCTGTTAGCAGAGAAACGGAAATTCATAATATATGGTTTGAGCCATGTTGTTTCACTAGAGGTTGGTTCTTAAAAGAAAGAAAAAGAGAGAAATAGAAATTTAAAAGGATCTACCAAAGGATCTATCAAACCTGCTAGGTCAGGCAAAATCACCTTAAAACCCTACAGGTAATTGAATGCTGTGACTGCTACTGGTTTATCTAATATTATCTGTAATATTAGAGTCAAAAACACTGAATCTAATCCAAATTGCTAAAACTTAAGCAGAGATGCTGAGAATTGTCCTCAATAGAAAACTGTATTTTCATTATCTTATTCATTTATTTAGGGCAGTGGTGGAATTCAGCCGGTTTGCATTAGTTTGGCAGAACCAATACCTAGCTTTTTGTTGAGTTCAGCGAACCGGTTATGATAAAACTATGAGGCATGTCATGCTGGTTATACCGCCGCCGCGAGGTGTGTTGCACTGGTATTGACATCAATGTGACGCGTGTCACACCAGTGATGACGTCAATGCGATGCGCATCACGCTGGTGATGAACTCAATGTGACATGTGTCACGTTGGTGATGATCTCAATGCAATACGCATCATGCTGATGATGACGTCGATGCAATGCGCATTGCACCAGTGATGACCTCAATGAAATGATGAAGAATATGTGAGGCACTTTGCACTGGTGATGACGACAAACAGAACCAGTTGTTAAATTATTTGAATCCCACCACTTATTTAGAGTATCTATATTAACTACTAATCATTAAAATGCATTATAAATAAGAACCAGTTACAAAACTAAATATACATTCAAACTTAATAGAAATGCTCATATCTGATAATTATTAAAGGTGAAGCAATTTTATGTGGTCAACAACACAATGAAATCCTATTAAGAAAGCACTCCACAAACCAAGTATTTGAAGAATGAACAAACGATCTTCATGCCTGGGCATGTGTGGGGGGAAAAATGTGGGAAAATGTGGGCTTTCCAAAGTTTATTCAAGCAATGTGAAACTGCAGTTTCCAATGTATTGAATACAAAGTCACATATTTATTCTTAATAAAAAGGATTTTTCCCCTTTATGAGTTTACCAAAGAGCATACAAATTCACTTGAATGAAATCTTAGGCATTCTATGAATGAACTCAATTCAGGGTGAGTGGAAATGCATCCCATTGGATTTCATTTACTGTTTTAACATTGATAGGATATATCTTATTCATCAATGTGAATGAAAGGGAAATGAGTGCATGCAATAAATCTAGGAGCAATTTGATTGGCACAGCAGTTGCTTATTCTTTGCATGATTGCAGAAAACCTAAATTTATATTCTTCTCGTTGATCATAGTTAGACTTCTATGTGAAAAGCAAGATAAAAATGGAGCAGATACTTTAGACTGCCTATTAAATATGAAATGAAGATCCAATAGATAATAGGTGCCCAGATCATCTCATAGACTAGAAATTACAAAGGTGAGCAAATTATATATTTCAATGACCAACAGGGTATGACATACAAGTCTACATATTTTTACATTTAAAGACTACATATATTCTTACATACATATTATATTGTAATTACACTATTACTCTTTGGAGTCCTTGGTGCTCCCTGGTTGCTTGTAGACATTTCATTACTTAGCTAGTTAAATTCTTATTTGCTTTACAGTGATATTTGTAAACACTGAAATGTGAATGACATTCAGAAGGACAAACTGAAGCTCAGGAAACCAGTATTTCTGCATTGCATTGCATGTTAGCAGATGGTAAAAAAATTGGAAGTAATAATAATAATAATAATAATAATAATAATAATAATAATAATAATAATAATAATAAAGTTGGAAGGGACCTTGGAGGTCATCTAGTCCAACCCCCTGCTCAGGCAGGAAACCCTATACCATTTTGGACAAATGGCTGTCCAGTTTCTTCTTAAAAACGTCCAGTGTTGGTGCATTCACCGCTTCTGGAGGCAGGTTGTTCCACTGGTTAATTGTTCTAACTGTCAGGAAGTTTCTCCTTAGTTCTAGGTTGCTTCTCTCCTTGCTTAGTTTCCACCCATTGCTCCTTGTCCTGCCTTCAGGCGCTTTGGAAAATAGCTTGACTCCCTCTTCTTTGTGGCAGCCCCTGAGATATTGGAACACTGCTATCATGTCCCCCCTCATCCTTCTCTTCATTAAACTAGACATACCCAATTCCAGCAACCGTTCCTCATATGCTTTAGCCTCCAGTCCCCTAATCATGTTTGTTGCTCTTCTCTGTACTCTTTCTAGAGTCTCAACATCTTTTTTACATCGTGGTGACCAAAACTCGATGCAGTATTCCAACTTCCTGACACAACTTGACAGATATCAAATGTAATGTTTTTGTATAGTGATTTAAAAGAACCAGATCATGACCATGTTTCATGTGTTTAATCAAAATCATGTTCTTTTTTCCCCTTTTCTTTTTTCCCATTCCAATCTTTAATTCAGGTAATAGGATAGGTAGTGGGATCCTATTAGTGGTGGGATTAGTTTAGTGTTAGGATTTACCTTAGTGTAGTGGAATCTGAAGAAAAGCAGCACTTTCTATTTGTTAAAATATAAATATTCTTTCCAGTTGAACTCCTCTAAACATAAAAAGTGTCATTACTAATATACTCTGAAAAAATGCCCTTCTTCCTTCCCAATCTTTTTTTTCCCTTAAATCTCTCAGTTTCTGTCTGGCTTTGATGTTGGACAGTTCAGGTCCATACACATGTTTCTGATTCATGATGGTAAATTCAAATTATTGCCATTTCTTTCACAGCCTTTCTGTCTGAATAGTGGATAGCAAAAACTCTTTTTGTACTCTTGCATATCACAAAACAAAAATAGGTCAAGGTTTGGAGCTGCTTACAGTGATTAGAAGGCTTGAGGGCAGCATATGCAATTGAAGAAAGAAACTTCTAGTCTGGTATTGTGACACATTTAAACTACTGACTTTAATACGCTAAAGCCAAAACAGTTGGTGGCAGATTACATGAAGGATTTCCTTCTCTTAAATTTACGGAATTGGATTTAAGATCTTTAGAGTACTTTCATTGAGTGGCTATTAAAGGGGAAAAAACACTTCCAGTGCTAGCAATCCGATTTTAGAATAACTTCTCCAGAAAGGCCTACTATATGCATTTTGAGCATTTTAGTGTGATATTTAGCATCAATGACTATTCCTTGAAGGTGATTTTGAGCTTTAAGCATTCCCATACAGTAGCACTGGAAGACTTAGCCCCTTAGAGTCCTCACCCCACCCCATCTATGTTCTTTAACATCTAGTTGAGATTACTCAGGGATTATCATTGGAAGTCTGGGGAGCAATTCTCATCTATCAGCTTTTAATATTCAGTTCTTACTTATTTTCAGCTGTTGCAAATACTATAGATGGAATGAGGAACTGGATGTGGATGTAGATGAAGAAATCAAGATCAAAATGACAAATTCACTTAACATGTCCTGAATGGGAAAAGCATTCAGCCAGAGTCATTAAATATGCAATCTGAGGGATGCTTTTGGATTCAGTGCAGTTCCAAGGAAAGCTCAAGTAGAAGCTGTGGTCAAAGTGCTTTGCTGAGTCTCATTGATTCATCGTCCCACCTTTGCTTGGAAACTGAAGATAAAGTAACAGTTATTCCTGCCTTATTTCCCATATTTATTTAGATTACTGGAAGGTGTTTTACATGATTTGTGCTTGAGAAATATAGAAAAATAACAAATAGTTGAATAAACTGATAAAACAAGACTTTTATTAGTATGTACTTTGCATATCGTATGATCCCAGTCTTAAATTATTTTCACCAACTGCTACAATATTGCTATTTATTTCTGGACACAATTCAAATGGCAGGTCAGGACTAGGAATAACTGAAGTTCTACTTTATTGTATATGATCCTGGGAATTTATAATCATAATAAGACATTTTTTAATCTCATACCTAAGTTGATGGTAATTAAAGATATGCATGGAAAGTAAGATTGGCTCCTTCCTTACCATGCTTTATTCAGAGAGTAATATCAGTCAATCTTTCTGTCATTTGAATGCTATTCTCAAGGATGCCATCTCATTATACCATTTGATATGTGGAGAATTTCAGCTCTCAGATGGTGGGCCAATCCTGAACCAATCCTGAGTTTTAGAGTCAATGATCAATATTTTGGAATGCTACATACCAGTAGCTTGCACAAAGCTTCCTTGAGAACATGGTTAGGGAATAGCTTCAGAAGATCATGTAGGAAAGAGATCGTCTAGACCCGTTTCAGTTAGAATTCAGACTAGAGTCCAGTATAGAGACAGCGTTGTCCATTCTTGTTGAGTATGTTTGGAGGAACCAGGATGGGGGTGGTAACCAATCCTTATGCTCCTTGATCTTTCAGGATTTCTTGATACTGTTGATCATGGTACCTTTATGGAGTAGCTGTAAGGGATTGGGACTGGTGGTGGGAATGAATCACATTAAAAATTTTGTGGACCTTTAGGGGCATCTGAAGGGGCATTGAAAAAGTCAAGGTAGTTTATAAATAATTATAACAAAGAATTATTTAAAAAAATAAATTGTAATTAAGATGTTTTGCAATTAAATAAAATGCTTTTTTAAAAAGAAAATCATGAAAGTTGCTGCTATGCAAAGCTGTGCTCTTTTTACATTTATCATAATACATCTCCATTGCAGGTGAGGCTTTATGGGTCTAGATCACCTTATTTTTAAAAAAAACATCAGTGTTATTCACACAGTTTATGTTCAGTCTTCTTTCTAACAGAGCATTCTAGTGGTAAGCAAAAGAGTTATCCAATCTGTTGTACCACTTTTAATTTAATTTGATGAAGTTGGATTTGCTTTAGCAATTAGTTCAAAGGACAAGAGAATCCTGGAAAAATTATCATGAATATGGGCACCCCAAAGGACTAGAGGTCAAACAAAAATATATGAGTCAATATATGATGATGCAGCCAACACATTAAATCAACATATTCATTTGATGTCATGACACATTATGATTATATAATTGCTTATATAATGTCCTCATGTATGGCATATTGTGGTCCTCATGACATGTTACAGGTGCTGCTGCTCTGGGTGAAGTGTGATATTTTTGCACATATTTACCTGGGAAGTAACCAAAAAATGATTTCTGCATCCTTCATTGTACACTGATGTACAAAGATGTCGCTAATCCTTTGTGGACTCTATGGTTTCCCACTCTTCAGTAACAGGTGGTCCTTGACTTACGACCTCAACTGATCTGAAAACTTCCATTGCTATGCGAGACATTTGTTAAGTATATTTTGACCCATTTTTGAAGTTTCTTACCACAGTTGTTCTGTGAATTAATGCAGCTGTTAAGTTAGTAATACGGTTGTTAAGTGAATCTGGCTTCCCATTGATTTTGATGTCAGAAGGTTGCAAAAAACTGATCAAACGACCCTAGGACACTGCAATATCCCAAAGAAAGTTCATTCATAGTTTTTTTTTATTAGATATGCTATGCTATCATCAGTAAGGGACATCTTGCAGTTGAAAAATAGAGAAGTGGGGACAGTCAGATCAGAGAGTTTCCAGAGAAGAGGAAGCAAATGCTAAACTGCCTGTTGTTCTTTTGAACCAGCTATAGAAAAACAAAATTTGGGGAAATGAAGTGTGCATAAGAACTTCTGCACTGGCTACTTCTCTTGCAGATATATTGGGAAAGCTAATGTTCTGGTTAATAGATTAAATGCAGTTTACTTCCAATTCTAGCACTGCTGAAAGCAGATGTGTTTTCTTTAGTTCACAAATATTACAAGATACAGCAGGCTCATCTTCATCTAATTCATTGTATGTGTTCTGCTGTGCTCAGCTTTCTTATCACAGCTAAACATTTCATTTAGAAATG
This sequence comes from Protobothrops mucrosquamatus, assembly GCF_001527695.2. Lineage (NCBI taxonomy): Eukaryota > Metazoa > Chordata > Lepidosauria > Squamata > Viperidae > Protobothrops > Protobothrops mucrosquamatus. Next base: position 1,411,600 of record NW_015386253.1, on the reverse strand, counting down.
TATTTTTAATCTCCGTATCATTTTTACTTGCATCACCTGTTTGTGCTGAAAGTGCACTAATATTTTATGACGATTTAACAGTCACCTTAACTGTGAATAGAGCAGCTAAATATAATCCTTTGATTTTCAGGGAGATATTATTTTCCCTTGTACAGTAATTCATTATTCCAAACAAGACTTTTTATAAGATAGGTCACCATGAGCAATTAAAAAGAAACAAATAAAACAATTTAAAAGAAACTTCAGCAAAACAATGAAATTCTGAAACAGGAGCTAAAACAGAAGCTAAACAGAAGCTAAAATAAAGCTGATATAAAGTCTTGTAAAACATAGTCCTTTTCATAGTGTATCAAAAATTAATGAAACAAATATGATAGATTTCCTTAAAATGAGAATTTACCTGAAATCTACCAATGTGTTCTTACAATTGATTGAAAATTATTGTCTTTCTATCAACCTTAGGACTTGGGTTCAAAAATTATTTCCTATTTTATTTTAAAGTATAACTACAAGAAAAACAATGCTTGGTTGAAACGGTTATCCAACTGAGTCCAAGTATACCAAATACCATTATCCTGAGATGTGCATTACTATATAAATCCTTACTGGATGGAAGGATATTGGGATGTTTGCTGACAAAGTCAAATAATTAACATCATTAATCAAAGCAGTTGCAGCTTTAGATCAGATCATGTCTATACAGACTCTCTGCATGCAGATCCTAAGGATGAAACTTTGGAAGAGAAGCCTCAACTATTGCTGGAAGATAACAAGGAACAACTCTGAATGAATATGATAAAAGCCTTTATTAGAACTTTTTTTCCTATTGATAAGAATGACAAAATATTTCTCCATTCTTATTTTATCTTTTGAGTGATGGCCAGCAGATTCTGGATGATTCAGTCCCTCCTGCATCAATGGGGGTCTGAGGAACATGTGCAGGATCGCTGTGAGGATTATTCTCAGATAAAATCTGGATAAAATATTCACTCTAAGACTATAGCTGAGCAGATCGATTGGAGATAATTGGAGGATAGTTGCCTGATGTTATTTGGGAAGAATCTGAACCTGCTAGCCTTGAAGAAATAGTGTCTTTAATGCTATGGTACATTCACCTGGGGTTTTTTTATTTATGTCCTTCCTGGTTCATTAAAGCCTCCAGGGAGGAGTCTGTAGATGGATCTATGTAGTGGCTGTTGCTTCCTTAAGAAAGAACTTTATCCTGGTAGCTCTTAAAGAGGCAATGACTCATCTTTAAATCTTCACTGGAACCTTTTGATGTGAGTAGCTTTCATTCAATCTCTGATTTTTCCTTTTTAGGGAAAGTTGTTGAGAAAGTGGTTGCCCTACACTCCAGAGCATCCTGGAGAAAGTAAACTATCTAGACCTCTTTTAGGTCTAGAACTGTTCTGTTTGCACTAGTAGATGAACACTGACATAATCAAAAGCCATTTCTTGATCATATAATTTCCTTATACCACAATTAAAATATAAGTCGAATACTTAGCAGAAGTATGCAAATCATAAATAGGGCTGGTTCCTTCTAAATTGTTGTTCAACTCCATCAATTGTACTAGAATACTACCATCAATAACTGAAAACCTAATACACTTACCCCCAAATTAAGACCCACAGGAATCAAAATATTGGCACTGGGACTTTTCTCAAGCAAGGATTACTGATACATGAGAGGTAGGATGAATCAATGTAACCCAACGATTAATTAGGTAAAGCCCTGTGTTAACCAAAAATGAAGAAAAGAAAGGCAACCCTATCTGGTTAAATATTAAGCAGTCTGCTGTGTTTGTTTCCAGCATTTAGTTACACTTTATCTGATAACCTAGCTAAAGGAATTTAAAAACTAAAAACAAAATATATGAGAAAGGTCTTATGTCTGGAGGTTGGGGTTTTTTGTTTTTTTTTAGAGTAATAAGACAAATTGGGAAGCAGCTTCCTCAAACAGCCGTCATCATAATCTAATGTATTCATGTGCATGGCTAAAGCTCTATGAATTGTTCATGTTCTCTGTGCTGTACTGGCTTTTACATAAGTAATTGTTTAAGTTCATAGTTGCACATTACTAATTTATATCATCCATGCTGCAAATTCAGGAAACAGAAACAAAACAAAGCCAACAACAAAAGGAAAAACACTAAACACTCTATTTCATTTTTACTCAATTACTTTAAAGAAAATAATAATAAAGTAGACAAGCCATTTTATGCTTCTAGGAAAATTAATGCCAATATGGTGTATAGAAAACATAAAAAATTAAATATCTGCTTATTAAGAAATGCAACTCTAAATGATTAGTCACATCAGGAATGGGAGTTTATTTATGGAAGAACAGAAGAGAAGCAAACAATTGCTAAAATGTACAAACCTTGTTGAAATTTGGAACAGAAGACAAACAAATTAAAGGATATATGATAAAATGGACTAAGAATTTTGGTTACAGATGGATCAATGGGAAAATGTATGATTTCAAGAGTTGATATTTACATTGTATTGTATAGATCTCAGAGAAGGTTTACAAAATAAGTATCATTGGTACACAATAGCAATAGCATTTAGACTTCACAGTGCTTTATAGCCCTCTCTAAGCAGTTTACAGAGCCAGCATATTGCCCAACAATCTGGATCCTCATTTATCTGACCTCAGAAGGATGAAAGGTTGACTCAACTTTGAGCCAGTCAGAATCGAACTCCTGGCAGTGAGCAGTGAGTTAACCTGCAATATTGCATTCTAACCACCACACTACCACAATGTCAGAGAAATTATCTAGATTATAAAGGCACTTCGAATGCATGTTGGAATTGTAAATAACATGAAGAAACATCTGATCATGCTTGATGGGACATGTAAAAAAGTCAAACAATTTTGGATCCAAATACATACTTCGATACAAATGATTTTAAAAATCCACATTCAACTGAAGCTAGAACTTTTCCTTTCAGTGTTATTGAAAAACAGAAAAAAGCCATAGAATATTATTTTAATAAATTATCATAGCAGTGAGATTACTGAATGGATAGAAATGGAAAGATTTAGTACTACCCACTATGGAGCAATATTTGGTGAAGTTGACAGATTTTGATGAAATGAAAAACTTAACTTATTTGATTAAAGAAAAGACATTATCTACATATATTGCTAACTGGAAGCATCTTACAATTTTTTTGTGTAAAAATGAAAAAAAAGAATTTGTTGCTTATGGTTTGGATGATTAGACAGGATGGATTATAGAAAGAACAGTAATATGATGTAATTTGAGAGAAGAGGTTAAAATATATTTGAGTTATAACTTATAATTTTCTCATACTTTATTCTATTTTTAATTTTTTCTTGCACCTTTTTCTTTTTCTTTTCTTTTCTTTTTTATTCTTTAGTTTACATTAGTTTGTGTTGACTTTTACCTTGTTTAAAAATTAAATATAAAGAAGAACAAAAGCAGGACATCATTTGAAAGAGAATAATCAGACCTGACCTAATTCTTTAACACAATCATAACAGCTAAGGTAATAAATAAAGGCTGAGTTCTGGCTTCTTCTTTGTTTAACATTTATATGAATTATCTTTTAATTGTATATAGAAGCTAGATATAGATGAAACTTAGAGAACAATTCAGGTTCCATCCCTTTTACTTATATACAGTGGAAACACCATCTGTGAAAAAGGAGCAAGGTTTCAACTGCCAATCACACCTGCTATTTTGACACTGTTGTAGGAGAGAGATTGGTTGTGTGTGTGTGAGAGAGAGAGGAGTCCAATGGGGAATTAGTCTGGAATCCCTACGTGGGCACAATAGGGTGAAGTCCAATCCCCCTTGAATGCCAGTTGAACCATAGCTAGCTTTTCCCAGGTGCAAACTGTCAGTCTGAGACAGTTTATAGGTTGAGCAATAAAAAAGATAGTTGAACTTTTCACACATGGGTATGGTTTTTCATGCCTGACAGTTGCTGACATCTCCACCACCCTACCTGAAACCCATTGTTCTTTGAACTGATGCCTTTCAAAAGTCTGAAACCTATATCTAAATAGAATCCACCATCAGCACAGCCATCCACCCTCACTGAAAATTTTGATAGTTGAAATACACCACCATGTTGGGGAAGCTCTTTAAACTGATGAAAGGAAATAAAAATATTAGTGGCAACTTTTTTTTTAAGTACCCCCCATACGCTCTACAACAAAAGCCATTTATAAAATTAGACTCGTGTTTTTCAAAGAATAAAATAGTCATATAGCCACACTTGAAACTGTGTATTTCTTCATCTAAGTTCTCTCCAACCAAAGGGCTTTCCTTCATGTTTAAATAATGTAGTGCAATACAATGCCAACAGGTGCTTTATGTGTTGAAAACAGATCAGAGCTCAAAGTGGTTGGATGGGATTGAAGTGAATTGGTACCATGAATCACCCTTACGCCTGCAGCACAGAAGCTGAAGTAACTGTAATTCAAGATTAATGTTGGAAGGAACCAATAGTTTCAGATTCACAAATTGACTTGCTTTATGCATAACAATAAAAAGCTAAAGAAGGAAGCATAAGAAAAGGCATTGTTTTAAGTAGTGTGGATAAAACTGGTATCTGAAGCAGCTGTTGTTTTAAAAGGGAACATCCATCATGGTAAAGAAGAAAAGTGAATTACAGATCATTATGGAAGATGGTTTGTATGCTCTCCAGTATTTAGCAGTATTCAGTGTATCTTGCATTTAGCATCTTAGAAAAAAAGTAATTTGTACCGGTTTCACGTTCAGTTTTCAAAGTATATTTGCTATCACTGCACAGAAAAACTTGATTAATTGCACATTTTTAGAAATATCACAAAAAATACATTTTAAAATTCAGATCAGGCCAAATTGATGACAAGAAAAAGCTTCTTTTTCTCTACTATTAAGATGATGACAACAAATGTGATGGTTGATTTTGCTTTGCAGTTGGGATGGAGATTGATGGACAAGTGGAGAGCGACACAGAAAGTGAAGGTAAATAAAATATGAATAGCTGCTGTTTTTGGAAAGTGTGTTAAAGAATTTATTTTCCTGAGAATGCATGCAATGCATATAAATTGAGATCTACCGACACTCATTTAAGCATTGATCAAATTACTGTCACTGTTTCCACACTTGAATAAAAACAAATCTGGACTTTATATAGAACTTAACTTTTTTAAAAATATTTTGTTAAGGGCTGAGGCAAAAAACAATCTTAATATACAAAATCACTGATGTGAGTAACCTTTAAGTTTAAGCATTCAGATTACAAGTAAGGTTCCTGAAATGTAAAATTATTGCAACTTCAACTTCAGCTTTTGCTTCAGTGCTGCCTATCAAGGAAATTTGACAATTCCCTAAGAGTAGTTGATACCAATAGACTCCTCTAACATTTCGTTTTTCCTCATACTGAACTTAAAGGCTGCAAAAAATCTGATGAACCATAAAATGGAATTTAAAAGTTTGAGATTTTAGTGGTTATCTGTATTTTTGCAGTTCGGATGGCAACTGACTAATTTTTCAGTTTGTGAATTGTTAAATTGATATTAGGAGAAGCAGAAGAACAGAGCTGCAGTTTTCAGGAAAATTTATTCATTTTTACAATATAATAGCCCATTATATATTTCACTTTCAGCTATTTTTCTGCAGTTTAAAAAGCAAAATGAAATATTATTCTCTCTTAATGCATCAAATATATCACTAATATATTCCAGGATATCACTCCTAAGTCATTATCAATGCCTAAGTATCACTATTATATTTATAATTTACACAGAAAGGGGATGGATTCAGATATATGAATAATTTAAATTCCATTGATTTCAATAGTTCTTTTCTAAGTAGCAGTAAGTTTGGATTTTGCAAAGTACAGCATTTTGAAAAGACTGAAAAGAAAAGTCATTATTTTACATTTACAAAATATCTGCATTTGTCTAGTGAAAGACAATATTCTCAATAACTTCAAACTCTTCAGGTTTTTTTTTAAGTAAAACACTTTTTAAAACACAGATTATGACTATGAAGAAGAAGAAGAGGAAGAAAAAGTAGCCCAAAAAAAGAATATAAAGGAAATCGCCAAGGTAAACAGAAAAGCGAGTTATGATAAAGACACTGATGATGAAAATGAAGATCTAGATGTATCCAGGAGGAAGAAACCAAATAAAAAGAAAAATCAGAAAGCATATAATGATAACGAAGAAAACAAAGAGGAGGAAACAGTAAAAGGGAAGAAAAAGAAAGATAAAAAGCAAAAAGAGTTTGAAAACAAGAAAGCAAAAGGAAAGGACAAGAAAAAGAAGAAAAATACAGGTGAAAGGTATGACATTTTCATTATTCCCCAGATCAAAAATCCACATTTGTTCTTAATAATAAGCATTCTGTATATGAGTACAATGGAAAATAATATATTTCCCATTCATTTCACTGACTGGCAAATTACTGGTTTTTAATTCTGCTATCAAAATGCATCAAAATACTATGCAATGAAGCTCAGTGAAAGACATGTAATTATGTTCTGTGTTTGAGCAATCTGGCGCAAACCAAACAGCTCATCTGAGAGTTGTCAGGATAATTTGTGTTTTTCCCCAGAGTAAATCTCTGAAACTAGAAACAATTTGTGGAGTTCTAGACTGCATCAAATTACCATGGAAATGCATTAACACAGCTTTAATCCCAGAAACTCATAATGTTTAAGCATAATTTGAAAGTTCTGTACTGTATTCAGATATTCCAATCCCAATCCATAGGCATTATAGGAAGAGAATCATGTCTGTCAATGGTGGTCAAGTGAAAAACTGTTAAATTTACATATTCAAAAGGTTTCAAACTTCCTCTACAAAAACACAATGGATTTTTAACACATCACAACTGTTAACTGATATTTGTATTCTGTCTCACATGTAACCTATGCCTGCATAACCAACTGTTTCCCTGTTTTTCTCCACCACCTCATCTCAATTTAAATTTTACATCAGTCTAATCATTCCACTGACTCCAATGAAGTGAGCTAAAATTCTCAAAAGCTTATGCTTTTTAATAAAATTTGTTAGTGTGAAAAAATTGCTCCCAAATGGCTTATGTATCTGAAGCATGTTGTCTGAGAACAACCTTTAGGTATGTGTAGTAGTATAAATTGAGCTGCTGCTGATGTTACTGCCCATGTTACAGCCTATCATATTGCATAGAACTGGAAGAACAGGACTGGGACCTGTGGCCTCAGAGTTGCCCATGTCCAGGGCAAGATGTTATTTTCACAGAAGTATCGGTAGCACAATTGAGTCCCCCATATCTGTTGTTAAATGAAACATTTGTTAAGTGAGTTTTGCCCCATTTTATGCCACAGTTGTTAAGTGTAATACTGAAGTTGTTAAGTTAGTAACATGGTTGTTAAGTGAAGCTGGCTTTCCCCATTGATTTTGCTTGTCAGAAGGTTACAGAAGGTGATTGTGTGACCCCAGGACACTGCAATCGTCATAAACATGAGTCAGTTGTCAACTATCTGAATTTTGATCACGTGACCATGGGGATGCTGCAACAATCATAAGTGTGAAAAACAGTCATGAGTCACTTTTTTTCAATCTCATTGTAACTTTGAATGGTCACTAAATGAACTGTTGTAAATTGAGGACTACCTCAATTTAATATTAAATTGAATTTGTAGGGCTAGTAGTGTATGATGATGATTATTTGTATCGGCAGTATTAGTTGGGCACTTGAGGGATGCAAGAGTAGGGAGTGATAAAGGACTTCTAAGTACAAGCAGGCATGATAAAGCTATTGAAATGCTGGGAAGCTATTGCTCATCACATTCTTGGCCAGTCTTTTAAGTAATTTGATACAGCATGGAACTAAAACCATGTTTGCCCAACTTATCTGTTGTTGACAATTCCAACTTCTGTCTCTCCTACGATCATCAAATCACCCAAGTATTTGTCCTGCTGCTATTTTGATCACACGCCCATTTTTCTGCATAGGATGAGCTCTTTATTTGCTAATTTACCAAAGGATGTATATCTATGCTCCCAAGGCCTGGATCCAGAGTAATCAGACAAGTGTCTTCTAAAAAATTATAGCAAGGATCAATTTTCAAAAAAGTATTAACCTAAGTGTATCAGAAAGTAATGATAAATAGGAAAAACCAACATGTAAATATGAAATAACGTTGGCAAAGTAAGGACTTCTGCATCAGATCTAGTCATCCCCTCCAAAAACTGATAGTTCTCCCGAAATTTCCTCTGTGTGCTAGTGGGAAGTATATTATTATATCCTTTCCCACTCCAAATGTTATTGTGCTTACCCAAGTGATCTCCCCTAGCCTGGTAGGTCCTATGGGGGGAAATTTTAGTTTCAGTTGCCAATATCTTGTTCCTAAAATTATCCATTAAATTCTATATTATGAGTCTCCAACCTTTTGGCTCACCTGAATCACATTGAGTGAAGATGAATTATCTTGGACTGCATATAAAATATACAATATAGTTAATGTATATTAATCATATAATAATGTCAGATGTCTAGAATCTTGTGGGGTCACATTACTAACTGTCCAGGACTGTGGGTTGGACATATCTGCTGTAGTGCTTCAGGCGAATAATTTGCCCTCCTACCACTAGCATATGCTATTTCTTTTAATGTCCCTTCTCCCTAAAACTTTAATTTTCTTTACAACCCATTTTTCTTTCTATTGAATAAACTATAGACATCTACTACATAAGCTAATACATATATACTCTTGAATACATACTATGTAAGTTTCAAATGGTACAAAACACAGCAGGTCAGAGAGTTCTGGAGTCCCTTCAGGTAGCATATACACGTGAGAGCTGCATTGGTTGCCGGTCTGCTTCCAGGTCCAATTAAAGTGTTTGGAAGGGTCTTTTCAGTTCTGCCCTTCGGAATATTCTCCTGCTGGAGGTGAAGTCAGTCCCCACTCTCCTGGTCTGGTCTCCAGCAGCTGGCTAGGGCCCCAATAGAGATACTCTATACGGGGCTGATTGATGGGTAGAGAGAAGATCCTTAACCCATGTCCCCTGTCCTCTTGGTCTCCAGCCTTTATTTAATAATTTTTAACTATAATTGTTTTCTATTATCTTTTTATCATTTTTAAGCTTCTTGGAATCACTGTGACAATAAATGGGCAGTATGCAAATCTAATAAATTATAAATAAGCTAACCACCCACAGCTATTTAATATCTAATATTATACTTTTGATTAAAATACCAACAAAATAAACAATTGATTTCAAAGGCAGATTTAAAAATGGCAAATGCTAGCAAGCTATTTAAAAACAGGTGCATATAATATGTTGAAAATATATAACACAATTTCATACAGTATTTTTAAGAATTATTACTGTATACGTAATTGTGTGAATTTGGATTTGGTTTGATTTTGGGTTTTTACTCCTAGTTCCTCCTCATCCACTCCAAACTCTTCAGATGACGAATCTCTCTCTGAAGAGGAACTGGACAAGCTAAAAGAACAGGTAGAAGAAAAGAAAAAACTCATATCTATCATACGAAACAAACCCTGGCGCATGGCAAAGAAATTAACTGTGCTAAGGTACAATATCTTGATGATTACTGTTCACATGACTTCTAGGCATATAAGCATGAGTTTATGTAGGCATTCCGTTCCACGTTCGACAAAGATTATATTCTGTGGCTGTTGGTTGAACTTCTTGAGCATCCTATTCCTAGTCAAAAGGCTTTGCTCCATGGTTGGCTTAAAAGTAAGTTGTTGTTTTTTTTAATCCATGTAGCTAGAAAACAGAAAACTAGAAATCAGTTCTTGGCTGATTTTGTGCATTAATTAAAAATATAAACCTGAATGATTAGAATGGCTGTATTCTCTGGCCTTTTTGATTGTTGTTTTTTTCCATAGGAATCAAGTGACTTTCAGCACTTTCACATGTTAATGTTTCTAAGACTTTAGACAAAACATATTGCTATGATTACTCATTTGCCACATTTATTTAAGAGAATGATTTAATATGTCTGAAATCAATATGCCCTTCTCACAGTTACCCATCTTAGGTTATAATTGTCTAGACTATTATAACATGCTTTACATGGAGCTGACCTTGAAGAATATTTAGAAATTTCTGTTAGTTCAGAATGCAGTGGCCTGAACAGTTTTGCACAGATCTAGACTTACACATGTCTCAATTCTTCTGCAATGGTTATCAATCTTGGTGGTGACCCCTTCTTTAGGGAACATCACTACTCCTGAGGTATAGTTGACCTCCACTTTGTTGTTTTTCTAAAGGGCTCTAAAAAATGGTTTCGTCAGTGGGCCTGGGGACCATGAATGGAGATAGAGCCAATCATGACTTATTTGATTGGGTTGCTATTGCCTTAGGGAGTGAGAGCAAATAGCTTTTTTTAATGGATTTTTATCATACAGTGGATTTTTCAATGGTGTAAACCACTTAGAGTCACCTATGTGTGAGTTGGGCAGCTATATAAATTTGTTTAATAAATAAACAATAATAAAATACATACATACATACATACATACATACATACATACATTCATAAATAAATAAATAAATAAATAAATAAATAAATAAATAAATAAATAAATAAATAAATAAATAAATAAGAGCTCCTTCTCATAAAACAGAGAAACTGCATGGATGAAATTCAGCTTTAATTTCTGTCATTTCACCAAACTGAAAATAATGGTAAATGACCTGCTTCGGAGGTTTAGAGAAAGCAGTGCAGGGCTAGAAGCATTAATTATTTGACTCAGTACATGTACTAATTCATACAGATTAAATGTTGCTCAAGATTTGCTATAAAAAGAGAAAGAAGAAGGTTGGTGCTATAAAGAAAGCAAATCCAGGGTTTGGACACTAACGGATTAAAAAAGAATTCTGCAAAGGAAGTAAGATTTTGTAGTATATCTACCTACATCACAAATGTTACAGTTTTTCAATGTGTGACCTACTAGAAATTTTTCATAAGCTTATGGAATTATGGTTTTACAGTGATCTGTAGATCTTGGAGAAAACTCCAGTGCCTGTAATGAAAACATATCATTCATTACAGCTATACATTTAACATCTCAATGTGAATAAATTAGGTGCAGTTTGCCAGCTGAACTAAACAGAAGATTATATTAGATTAGATTAGATTAGATTAGATTAGATTAGATTAGATTAGATTAGATTAGATAATCTTTATTGTCATTTTTTACTATGGGCACAACGGCACACATAAAAATGAAATTTAGTTGCTTGCTCTCAAATTGTACATATACATAACATACATTTAAACATCCTATATACAATATATGTATAGACCTACACCCTTACATATACGTAACATATAAATATTAATCACTGACCAACTTGAATATATAACAGAAGGAGGAAGCTTTAGAGTTCACAAGGTTAATACTGTATGGAATAAAACTGTGACTGAATGTTCTGCTTCGGATACCACGGAGCCTCCTCCCAGAAGGTAAAAAGGAAAACAGGTGGTGAAGAGGATGTGTAGTGTCCCAGACAATCTTATGGACCCTGCAGAGGCTTCCTGTTTGCGATCGCGGCACTAGAGGACATGCGGGGCAATCGCTCTCTCTGCTGTCTGGTTTTCTCCCACCTGAAAAGAGTCGGAAGTCATCCTGGAAGGGCGACGAGTGTGAAGAGGACTCCTGAGCAATAGCAGAAGGGTGGCAGCCCTCCTGTTTGATCCTGGGCAACTGTTCAAACTAATAGGGAAAAGATCGGCCATTAACAAGCAAGCCACTACCAGCCGAGACCAAAATTACTAACAAGCACTTTGAAAGCACCGCGGAGGAATTGGGTGAGATCCTACCTTCTTTCTACCCCAAGTATTTTTCCTGTAAAAAGCCTCTGGAAATTTCTTCCCCCTGTGAAAAGAGAGGGAAGGGAACATTTTCCTCCCACCCTCTAAAATGGCAGCGCCTGATTACCTAGGGGAAATAAAGCCTTGAAAAGAACTATTAAATAATTGGATTTGCTTCTTTTTGATATTTTGGGACCCAAAAAGTTCCTACTTTCACGGGGATTTGCTACTCTATCTACTCGTAAAAAAGATGAAAAAGAACTTTAACTGGATAAAAACCTAGCCTGGGATTTGAAAAAAGATTTTAAATGCTGTCAAGGATATCTTGTGGCGAAACTTGGTACAGCAAGTGAATATTCTTGACAAAAAGACCTGCTCATAGCCCAGATCTGTCCTTGGTATTATCTAAAAGAGATTAAAAGCTGAGAGAACAGCTGGGTGATGAAATTGCTTTTTAGGACTGTGGAGGTGAATACTTACTGACTCTCATTTAATAAATAGCCTTCACTAAAGGACTATCTATAACCACATCAGAAATGGAGGAGGACCAGCAACAAATTTCACTTAACTACAAACTTATACTTGAAAAAATTCTTGAAGCTACTGAGATAATTAAAATTATACTGAAAGACAATCTTAAATCTACAAAGCAAAACCCTGATTGCAACCAAAGAACCTACAATTCAAAAAACAACAGAAGTGGAAGAAATTAATACCAAGACAGAGGACTTTAAAGAACAACAAGTACAATGTACTGAAAATCTAGACAACCAAATCCTGACTTCAACTAAAGAATTTACAACCCAAAAAACAACAGAAGCGGAAGAAAGTAATACCAAGATGGAGGGTGCTAAAGATCAACAAGTACAGCCTACTGAAAATCTAGACAACCAAACAACAACCATAAAATTGGACATGACTTTTTACTTAGATTAGAAGAAACCTGAGGAAGAAGACCCGATGGAATTGAAGACAAATATGTTAGTGCAAATATGGGTATCTGGGCTACCAGGGTGACAACGACCATAAATGGGCCAAATCCTCTGGAAAATTGATAACTAGATGGTCTCCTTTGGTTCAAGTAACATGTACAAAAATGAAGGGAGATCTATCTGATGATCTAAAGGCATTGGTATGGAAGCCTGGTTGGCATAAAAAGAAAGCTAGAGTTAGATTTTAAAAAGGGAGTCTTTTGATTTATTAGAGAGGACTCTCAACTAATGGGCTAAAGGGAGATTTTGAGATGAAGGGAAATATGATTATTAGATTTAACTATTGTTGGAAAATGATAAAAAATAAGGGATTAATTGGCCTAATACTGAGGATTTAGATTTATAAGGGAAATGAAAATTATTAGGGAATAGCTTCGAATTATTGTTTAGCCCAGATAACACAGACAATGGATTTGAGACAATGAAGGATACTCCATTAGTAAGTAGTGATTTACTAGGATGAGAAATAGAAAATGTTTATAAAATAAAATAAGAATATATTCAAGTAAGTAATAGGTGTATTATAGATATAATTTTTATATAGTGAAATAAAGGAAATTTGGGTTACCCTAAATACTATGGATATTAAAGGTTAAATTGGAATATGGTAATTAAAAATTAAAAATTAGGTAAAATTTAAATACAGGATGTGGATATATATAAGCAAAAATATAATGATAAATGTTTTAACTGAGCTTGTTATAATTAGAAATTTGCTAGCTTAAATATGATATAGCAAATGTTAAGGGAAATGGAGAAGGAATTTTTTGATGATGTAACCTGAGATATGTACTAAACATTTTGTTATTGTACTATTGACTACCCAATCACCGTGCTGCTTTCCAAATACTCAAATGTAAAAGTCGGAAACCAATAAAAAACTTGTTATAAAAAAAAATCTTATGGACCCTGCTGAAGCAACGCTTATGTGCTTTGTCCTGGATGGAAGGGATCTTTTCAGCCATCCTCACCACTCTCTGAACAGAAGAGATTTGGTGAGGGTAACTTATCTATATATGATGAGAGGTCATCCTGAATTCAAACAGTAATTCACTAACAATATTGTATTATTAAATAGAAGTGATTAAATCAGTTTATAATGCAGACAGAAATTATCTTGGAGAAGGAATTTCAGATCTATTGTTACTTCAAATTTCTATAATTAGACCATGAATCAGTTTTTATTTTATTTATTTATTTTTGTCAAATTTATTTGCTGCCCCTTTCGTGGTTCAAGACAACCCTGAGCAGCAGAATTAGCTCTGTGAGTTCAACCACAGTATTTTAATATTTGCAGTATACTATATTATGATTAATGCCAGAGTAAGTTTTAGAAGTCATTTTAACCAACTATTTCTGATGGACAGGTATATTACATCACATCACATCACATCATATCATATCATAATAGATAAGTATAATCTTTTTCAAATTTTTTTTTACTTAGGGAGGCTCAAGATTTTGTAGAAAAATTTGAAGGTGCTTTGGGAAAGGGAAAAGGAAAAAAGTTGTATGCATATAAGATGATGTTGACAAAGGTAAGTGCCATAAGAATTTGGGTTAAGCAATTTTTCCCATACTTATTATATCGGCATTGTTCATAAGATGTTTATACTACTGAAATTTGGAAGTCTATACAACTTATATTAAAAATGAAAATACTGATACGAGTTTCAAAACCTAAAATTCAATGTTTGGCCGATAGTAAATCTGAAAACTAACTTGGATAGATGCATCTCTTCCACTGCATTCTCTAAACACTTCATTCTAAACACTTTGAAGTCTACTCTCTTCCCCAACTTGTTAACAAAAGAAATGCAGTTGTGTGCAGAGTACAAAGAGTGTTAAGACTAAATAAAACAAAGAACAGGTATGACTACAAGTTGTCCCTGTCTTTTTTCCCCACCTTTAATTATGTTGCTAATGAATCTTTTTTTAGCAGGAGTATGTACTGTAAGAAAGTTATTAATACCACTTTACAATGCCTTGGTAAAGCCACACTTGGAATACTGCATCCAGTTTTGGTCACCACGATGTAAAAAAGATGTTGAGACTTTAGAAAAAGTACAGAGAAGAGCAACCAAGATGATCAGGGGACTGGAGGCTAAAGCATATAAGGAACGGCTGCTGGAATTGGTATGTCTAGTTTAACGAAGAGAAGGACGAGGGGGGACATGATACCAGTGTTCCAATATCTCAGGGGCTGCCACAAAGAAGAGGGAGTCAAGCTATTTTCCAAAGCACCTGAAGAAGCAATGGATGGAAACTAATCAAGGAGAGAAGCAACTTAGAACTAAGGAGAAACTTCCTGACAGTTAGAACAATTAACCAGTGGAACAACCTGCCTCCAGAAGCGGTAAATACTCCAACACTGGAAGTTTTTAAGAAGAGACTGGACAGCCATTTGTCCGAAATGGTATAGGGTTTCCTGCCTGAGCAGGATTAGATGGCCTCCAAGGTCCCTTCCAACTTTATTATTATTGTTGTTGTTATTATTATTATTATTAAAGCAACCTTTTAAAATCTTCTGAATATTTCTGACAATCATTTCCTTGCCCTGACATAAGGAAAAATAGGAAATTATATTAATTTTTACAAGCTGAATAGCAGACATTAAGTAATACTTTCTTTAGCCCTCCATGTTCCCAATCACAATAGATAATGTGGATTGGAGGTTAGGCAAAAGCTATTTCTTTTCCTAGTATTAGCAATAACATGGCAAAATCAAAATGCTGGGGAAATGCAGCATGTCAGCAAGATAAAGGCAGCCTCCCAGAAAGACAATTACATCCTCATTGCTACAACTGTTCTGGAAAAGAGAAAATGAATATGGGTTCATGCAGAACAACCTCTAAAGCCAAGTCCAGCCACAAAAACTGGAGAACTCATCCACTGTTGGCTATATGGTCTATTATTAAAGGATCTGATGCAAATTTTACAGTGCCAGCTTTTGGGATGCCCAGAAGAGAAGTTTAGACTCCTTTTATAAGACAAAAGTAATAGAACTGGCCTAACTTGAAGAGCTGAAGAATTAAGAGTTAAAGAACTAATGGTTATTACTCTTATATTTCACTGAACAGTCAGGTAGAGGTTTAGATTGGATTTGGCATTTTGGCATTTTTAATCCCATTGAGTTCTTTCCGAGTATCTGAGATAGGCAGATATTGTATAATGGTGTCATCGCAGGATGTGTGCTGTTCCAAATAAAGCTGCCATTTTGCAATTGACTGGTGGTGATTTTTATCAATGCAAATAGTGTTCAGGTTGTGCTCCAGTGCCATTTTGCAATTGACTGGTGGTGATTTTTATCAATGCAAACAGTGTTCAAGTTGTGCTCCAGTGCGTTTGGAGGCAAGCTCAAAGGAGGTCTGTGAGGCTGCTCCGGGGAAGGTCATCCCACCCCTCCTCACAAGGAACACCTGGCTTGGTTTGATTTAAGCAGAGGCAAGGGGAGATTGTCTTAGTCAGGAACAATTGTTTTGCTTTGGCATGCACTTTCCCAGCCTTGGAAAAACTCTGCCTTGTATTGTGCTTCTGCCTGTGGAACTCAACCTTGCCCTGTGGACCTGGAATCTTGTGCACAACTTATAGACCTTGCTGTGTGTACCTGTATCCTGTTTTTGGGCTTCCTCTCTTCTTTTGCTATTTGGCTCTGTTGGTTATAGGCTTTGTTTGTGGAACTGTGGGTGGCTTCCTTCAGTGAAGTTTGGGGTGGACCTTTGCCAGCTGTTTCAGGGCAATTTGTTGTAGAATTAGCAGAGCAATAAAGGAATCAAAGCTTGCCTCTGCCTAGGTGAGCTGGGTCATAACAGAAGGTTTTGCTGCCTAGAATAGCATACCAAATGGTGATTTTCTGTTTTGACAAGGCAAGATACCAAATAACAACACTTTTTTTTTCCATTTGAGTTATACAATTTTTAAAGAAGCTCTCCCCTGTGTGGGTACATAAAAAATAACAAAATCTTGCATAACTACTGTTCTCTGTAATTATGCAACTGTCAAGTTTACTTTTAATGGTATTCTTGGAAAAACAAACAGAAAACATTTCTTCCTTCTGACCACTCAGAGGGACCAAGTTTAATTGAAATGCATCAGATTTAAAAACCCAGCACATCTTCAGTTTTCATGTTTTTCACTAGCATTTAAACTCTAAAGCATTTCCCAAGTCTTTCTTTACTTTAGCCTCCAATAAAAGCACATTTTGCTTTGTTTCTTTTCAGAAATGGGTAAAGTTTAAGAGAGATTTTGATAATTTTAAGACACAATGTATACCTTGGGAAATGAAGATAAAAGAAGTTGAAAGTAAGTTAACATTTTTCCACTTAACCTACATGTCTAAATATTATTCTGAATTCATAACACAAAACCAGTTGAGAATGGATGAAGGCGGGGCTTATATAAGTTGACAGACAGTCTTTGAGACTGTGAGAAAATGTAAAGTAACCTGGGAGGAAATTATAAATCTGATTGAATCAGATTTCAGTTTCAGACGTTTGCTCCTTCCTCCTTCCCCAAAAGAACTTTGGAGAAAGAACTGAATGCATAGTACTAGACATTGAGTCATATTTAAATTGATAACTCATTACAAATCTATCCTGTTCTCTGGAAAATTCAGTTTTAGGACTTTTCTAATTGAAGCTTATTTATTTTTTAAGGTCATTTTGGTTCTTCGGTGGCATCTTATTTCATATTTCTGCGATGGATGTATGGCCTAAACCTGGTTCTGTTTGGCTTAATATTTGGACTAGTTATAATTCCAGAAGTAAGTATATACATTAAATAGTTAATTTGAGAAGTGTAGTTATCTACCCTATAAGTAGAATTATAGGTACCAGGTTTTTTGAGACTATATATATAAAATCACAATACATTTATCATTCCATGCAACTATAATTTTAAACCTAAATGTTTTTTTGGGGGGTGTGTGGGGATAATTTCTTTATCATGCTAGTTACTTTTATTGAATCAATTGCCTATTTGCCAATGTCTGTGGCTGGCTTACAATGTCCAACATACAAAGTAAAAATGTAAAAGTAATCCTCTCCCTCCAAATTTTAAAAGATGGAAGAAAATACATATCATCCTAGCTCAGAACTGTGGAAATAAAAAACAGTAACATTTCATCTGTGTGTGTACATGCATGTATCAAAATAAATGCCTTGTAAAACAATGCAAAATTATCTTTTACTGAAAATCAGAGCGGGGCCTTTAAAAATGTTTCATGTAGAGAGGGAAAAGGATTGAGAGAGGAAGAGGAATCAGATGGATTATTCAATTCTAAACATATATAAACAGAAATTTACCTTCTCTCTGGTGAAAGTGCTAAGGATCCTTGAAATGATGAAATGATTTAAATTAAAAAATGGGCTCTCTCACACTATTTTCTTCAAAAGTACTGGAACACATTCCTTTGATCAAATTACCTTTATCTCTAATGGGAGAATGTTCATATTGCAAGCCAAGTGAAAAGTTATCCAAGCCAACATCCTATAGTTTCTCCCTATACTGTATGCCCCAATATGGCTAGGTAATACAGCATATAACATGAAACTGGCATATTGAACCAGAATAGCTACTGTCTTTTAAAACATAGTCTTCAGTTCCTCTGCTTTCCAAAGCTGTGTCCATGATGTCTGGGCAATATAATGACTGAAGTCTAAGACATTTGCATTTGCAAAACAGCCCAACCTATCAAAAACAGTACCATAAAAAACAGATTAGAAACACAAGTTAAGATAGGCAAGAAAATGGTGAGTACCTGTCCAGCCTAGACGAGTTCAAATCACCAGGACCAGATAGATTACACCCCAAGGTTCTCAAGGAACTGGCAGATGTGATCTCAGAACCACTGAACTATATCTTTCAAAGCACTGGGGAACTACCGGAGGACTGGAAAAGAGCTGATGTAGTTCCCATCTTCAAAAAAGGAAAAAAAATGGATCCAGGAAATTATAGACCTATCAGCCTGACCTCAATACCTGGGAAGATTCAGGAAAAGATAATCAAACAACGAATCAACGAACACCTAGAAGCAAACAAAGTCATTACCAAAAGCCAACATAGGTTTGTCAAAAACAGATCATGCCAGACAAATCTTATTTATTTATTTATTTATTTATTTATTTATTTATTTATTTATTTATTTATTTATTATTTGAATTTATATCCCGCCCTTCTCCTTGCGGACTCAGGGCGGCTGACAATCAATTAAAAACACCACTAACAATCACAAGTTAAAATTAATTAAAATGAAATATTTAAATTGTCTAATTAAAAAGTAATTAAAAACCCCTCNTCCCGCTTGTTGGAACAGCCATGTCTTGAGGGCGCGGCGGAAGGAAGGGAGATCAGGGATCACCCTGATCTCTGGGGGCAGCTCATTCCAGAGGGTGGGAGCTCCCACAGAGAAGGCCCTCCCCCTTGGGGTCACCAGCCGGCACTGTCTGGCCGACGGCACCCTGAGGAGACCCACCCTGTGGGAGCGTACTGGCCGAGGGGAGGTAATCTGTGGCAGAAGGCGGTCTCGAAGGTATCACATTCTTTGACCAAGTGACAAAATTAGTGACCAGAGGAATGCTGTGGATATAATTTATTTGGACTTCAGTAAGGCATTTGATAAAGTCGATCACAACCTACTACTTGATAAGATAGAAAAATATGGATTAGACAGCATCACCATCAGATGGATGTAGCTGGCTGACCGGCCGTACTCTGCATGTAGTCCTCAATGGAACTGCATCTACAGTATATGAAGGGAAGTGAATAGAGGAGTGCCCCAAGGCTCTGTTCTGGACCCAGTGTACTTCAACATCTTCATCAATGATTTGGATGAGAGGATAGATGGGGAACTCATGAAATTTGCAGACAACACCAAACTGGCAGGAATAGCCAATACTCCAGAAGACAGGCTTAAGATACAGAAGGATCTTGACAGACTTGAACACTGTGCGCTATCTAACAAAATGAAATTTAATGGTGAAAAAAGTAAGGTTCTACATTTAGGCAAGAAAAACCAAATGCACAGGTATAGTATAGGAGGTACTTTGCTCAATAGTAGTAACTGTGAGAGGGATCTCAGAGTCCTAGTGGACAATCACTTAAATATGAGCCAACAGTGTGCTGCAGCTACCAAAAAGCCAACAAGTGCTAGGCTGCATTAATAGAGGGATAGAATCAAGATCACGTGAAGTGTTAATACCACTTTACAATGCCTTGGTAAGGCCACATTTAGAATACTGCATCCAGTTTTGGTCACCATGATGTAAAAAAGATGTTGAGACTCTAGAAAGAGTACAGAGTAGAGCAACAAAGATGATTAGGGGACTGGAGGCTAAAACATACAAGGAACAGTTTCTGGAATTGGGTATGTCTAGTTTAATGAAGAGAAGAATGAGGGGAGACATGATAGCAGTGTTCCAATATCTCAGGAGTTGCTACAAAGAAGAGGGAGTCAAGCTATTCTCCAAAGCACCTGAAGACAAGACAAGAAGCAACAGATGGAAACTAACCATCTGTTGGAGATAAGCAACCTAGAACTAAGGAGAAATGTCCTGACAGTTAGAACAATTAATCAGTGGAACAACCTGCCTCCAGAAGCGGTGAATGCTCTCACACTGGAAGTCTTTAAGAAGAAATTGGACAGCCATTTCTCTGAAATGGTATAGGGTTTCCTGCCTGAGCAGGAACTAGATGACCTCCAAGGTCCCTTCCAACTTTTATTATTATTATTATTATTATTATTATTATTATTATTATTATTATTATTATTATTATTATTATTATTATTATTATTATCATCATCATCATCATCATCATCATCATCACCATCATCATCATCATCATCATTATTATTATTATTATTATTATTATTATTATTATTATTATTATTATTATTATTATTATTATTATTATTATTATATAGAGCAGGCATGTCCAACTCGCGATGTCACGTGACGTCGCGCAATGTATTGGGCCGGTTTTGCCATTACTGGCAATGGGGTGGGCATGGCTTCCATGTGACTCATCCGGCCCATGGGCCGGCAGGTTGACACCCCTGATATAGAAGACCCAGATTGTGAAAGATGATCTAGGATAATTACATTTTTTTCTCCAAATACCAAGTCATTACCATCCCTGCTATCTCATTCCTATTTAAATAGGTCTGTGTAATGCCAATGTATATGTAAATTAACCCTAAGAGCTAAGTTATGGATTCTATTTCTCAGATATGAATTAAATATGTACATTAGCACTTGCCACCAATTACATTATTTGATGCTGATATGCTACAGACAACAATGTCACATCTCTGTTGGGTTCTAGGTGTTCGCTGAGATTGGCTTCATTCTTATAAATATTTCATGACTAAACTAGTTAATATAATCAATATTTTTACATGAGAGAGTGGGTTTTTCTGGCTTTTTTCATGGATTGTCTTCTGAGAGCCAAGCTACATCACTTGAATGCAAATTAGGTTCAACAGTGACTTTTAGCCACTGGATAGGGTCCTGCCTCAGTGAACCTCTGCTTCTGATGGTTACATTTTGGGTGCATTAACTGTTCAAAGCTGGAAGAAATATACATCTCCTTGTGTTTCTTCTTTTTGCTGAACATGTTGTTGAATATCTTTCTTTTCAACATGGTTCAGCTATTTTTAATGGAGCATACATACCTACACACGTGCACCATATTGAGCTCCTCCTTTTGTCAACCTGTGGTTATCATTTGCCTGTTTCTTTCTTTTCAGTCCTTGCATTCATTTTCTCACACACATACTTGTATGCACATACATTGTTACAGTGATTACGGTACAAACTTTAGGTTTAAATATTAAAACAGTTCCCTCCAAGCTTCAATAATTGCCTCAACTTGATCTTCATTTTTCACAGAGGTTTGAATACTACATAGAGAAATAAATACAATGCTTTTAGTGCATTCAAAAAGAAATAATCCATGAATTTTCAGCAAAAAGAGCTTTTTTGTCTGCCAAAAATAAATGAAATCCACATTGCTGCTTATGAAATATGTTGTTTAAGGTGAAGTTGGGACAGTTTAAACCTTTGCATATTTGTGAGCATTGTTGCTATCAATATTTTATTTCCAAGAATGAAAAGCAGGACCGATAGAAACCATGCAAGAAAATATATCACCATAACAATCCATAATGAAAAAGTATGCTATAAAGGGGAAAAAAGAGGTGCAAAAAAATTCTATTATCCTATCTATTCTAATAGGTGGAAAAGAATTCTATTTATTTTAAATATTTACCCTCCAATTCATATTCCTCCTAGTTAGGCCATTTCTCACACTTATGATAACAGATTTTTTCCCAAATTTTAGCATCAACACTTTTGCTACTATTATATTTCAGATTAATTCTACCCAGCAATTATTATTTCTTTTCTTAATATCTGTAAGCATAATTTTATTTGTATATGGCTAACTATCTATATATCATTGATTATTTAGAAATTAAGTTCTTAAAACAGAAAGGATTTTCAGAATTTCTCAGAATCCAAGTCATGGTCTTCTTCTCAATTGTTCTATAACCAAATAATTGTTTATTTTATTTTATCATTTTATTCAATTTGTACATCATCTAACTCTCGATGAATCTGAGTGGATTACAAAAAGAACAAAAACTATTAAAAAAGTAAAGTAAGAGCATAAAAGAAGACACAAACGTGGCAAAACTGGGTAGCAACAAACACACCCAGTCCTAAAGCTATATTATTTCAAATCTTTATTAGCAAAGAATAAGCTATAAAGGACTTGTATTTGGGGGAATATTTATTAAAGCCAATAGAAGTAGGATTCAGTCAAAATATATTTAATGCACATTGAGAGACATTTGCTTTTTAATTCATATGTTTCATCTAATTCATCCTCAGTTTCACACTTTACTGCAGGGATCCCCAACCCCGGGTCTGTAGACTGGTACTGGGCCATGGCACGCCAGCAACCGGTCTGCATAAACAACCAAAGCTCCATCCATGGGATGCAGGCAGCACACAAAACAAGACACTCTCTAGTCCGTGGAAAAATCTTTCTCCACGGACTTGGTCCCTGGTGCCCAAAAGGTTAGGAACCTCTGCTTTACTGGGAGGCAAGCCATTTGTTGCATTTTTTTATTTTGTTGTTCAGTTGCTTCTGTGAATAGACATCATTTTACTACAATTGTCTGTAGCTTCTTTGAGCTTTTCTAAGCTCATGTTTGTGTCATCGCAGCAATATCTTCTGTCAGTCTCTTTTTTAATTGCCTTTAATTTTTCCCAGCATTAGAGTTCTGACTTTTCATTATTTATCTCAGTTTTAACTTCATTATTACAAATATATCCTTTGTTTTTATTGTAGTTCCACGATTCTCAACGCCTTTTTTTAATCACCACAATTCAAAGACATTTTTCTTCATTAGCCTATTCTAATGGTCCAGCTTTCATATCCATCTGTTATAATTGGGAACAGAATACACTTTATATAATGGAATAGCAGACTAGTTTTGGCACTTTCTCCCTCTAAATTCCTTAAATCTTCTTTACTTCTAGTCATCAATATGGTATCATCACCATATTTGAGGCTGGTCATATTTTTTCTGTCAAAGTTAATTCCAATTTTTATTTCTTCTAATCCAGAGGTCCCCAATCCCCGGGCCACGAACCAGTATAGGTCCTTGACCTGTTAAGAATCAGGCCGCACAGCTGGAGGTGAGCAGTGGGCGAGCAAGCAAAACTTCATCTGTATTTGCAGCCACTCCCCAATGCTAGCATCAACGCCTCAACCCAGTGGTGGGATTCAGCCGGTTCGCACCACTTCAGCAGAACTGGTAGCTAATTTTTTGTTGCCCAGGTCCAGAATGGATTTCCAGAAGTGGCATCCATACAGAGAACTGGTTGTTCACATATTTGAATCCCACCACTGCCTCAGCCCCACCTCTGATCATTAGCCATTAGATTCTCATAGGAGTGTTATTGTAAACTGTGCCTATGAGGGATCCAGGTTGCGCGCTCCATGTTCCCCCACCCGGTCCATGGAAAAATTGTCTTCCACAAAATTAGTCGTTCGTGCCAAAAGGATTGGGGACCACTGTTCTAATCCATCATTTTTACATTATATTTTCCATACAGATTAAGTTAAAAGGTTGAATCTTAGCATATGCTTTTCCCAATTTTCAACCATTTTCAATATTCAATTCTAACTGTTGATTCATGGGTTATCATACCAGTTCTTCAACAGGAGGTGAAGCAGCTCAATACAGTGCTTAAGGAATGTCTATAATTTGATATAATCTACATAGACAAAGTAGAACAATCTGAATAATGGATGTCTTTTTGCAACTCCTAAGCTTTTCCATTATCAACTGTTTAATAGTATGATCTCAGATGCCTCCGCTTCTTCTGAATCCAACTTGTACATCTGGCAGCTGAAACCCGGATTACAAACTCTTACTTACTTGTGACGTATATGCAATTATATAGTTAAGCATTATTTCGCACTTTTGCTTTTTGATATTGGAATAGAAATGAGTATTTTCCAATCTTTTTCACCATTTCTGTGTCCTTATCTGCTTACTGTATAAACTGAAGTAGACTTTTATTCTGTTATTAATAGGTGAGAAATTTTAGCACTTCATATAACATTAAAAATAATTTTGTTATAGATTTTAATGGGCATGCCATATGGAAGTATACCTAGAAAAATTGTGCCCAGGGCTGAACAACCCACTGCTATGGATTTCTCTGTTCTTTGGGATTTTGAGGTAGGTACTTCTTGCATTTTTGTTTAACCTTAGTTCCTCAGTCTTTTATGATTAAGGGTACGGGTTAAGCAAAAAAGATTAAATGTAAGCATCACAAATGAAACGTATATTGCTGGTCATCCTACCGAAACAAACATTGTTACATAATATATGTATTTAAATGAACTATATATATAAAATAAGTATCGTAGAAATGTACAATGACATTAAGCCTGGTTCGGTTTTCATTCTCCTCTGTTAGGGGAATATTATTTGGGAGTGGAAGAGCAGCTTATGTGATTTCTTCAACAAATGCATAACACATTTACTGCTTTGTGAATTTGGACTATGTGATTTGGAATTTATTTAATGTGGAGCAATATATAGAACAGTAAGATGCAAAGTTCACCGACTACAGAAAAAATTGTGAAAGAGCAAAATTGCACTTATTTATTTAAGGAAGCACAGGGAGTAGGAAGCGAAGAAAGAAACTAAAAATGTGTTTAAATGTTTTTTTAAATGTTCCTTTGATTTATAAGGCAAGAGTTATCTTAACTGTGCAGCAGTCACAATAAATATATAAATAATGGTAAATAATAATAAGCTCTGATTCCATTGAAGAGGTATTTTGCCTCTGTAAAGTAGCTAATGACCTGTTGGTTTATTTATTGGGGTTTATTTATAAAGAAATAAAGTGCTCCAGCCAAAGCTAACAACAGCATTCAATGTGACATACTCTAGAAAAACATTATTTTCAAAGTATGCAAGAAAACATATTGGGAATCAAATTTGCAACAGGATAGCAAGGAATTAAAGCTAACCTCATCCATTTCTGCCATCAAAACCTGATTACTTTTCCATTCTGGTGATATGGACAACCTGGCCAGGCAAATAAGCCTTTAATCTCAAAACACCTGAAGAAGAATATCAGACATTCCTTTCTCTTTCTAACAATAAACAGATGAATTGGCTTTTTTTATATACACAAAATCAGCTGCCTAAGGCAGATAAACTAGTCCTGTGTCATTCAGTTATGAAGAAATATAACCTACAGGCACAACATTTCCTGTAGTTCAAAGATACAGGTAATCCTCGACTTAAAACCATTCGTTTAGTGACCATTCAAAGTTACAACAGCATTGATAAAGGTGACTTATGACCATTTTTCACACAACTATATTTCAGCATCCCTATGGTCACATGATCAAAATTCAGATGCTTGGGAAGTGGCTCATATTTATGACGGTTGCAGTATCCCAGGTTCATGGGATCATCTTTTGCGACCTTCTGACAAGCAAAGTCAATGGAGAAACCAGATTCCCCATAACAACTGTGTTATTACCTCAACAACTACAGGCACAACCACAATTGAGCCCAAAATTTCTGTTGTTAAGTGAAACATTTGTTAAGTGAGTTTTCCTCATTTTACAATCTTTCTGGCCATAGTTGTTAAGTGAATCATCGTAGTTGATAAGTTAGTAACATGGTTGTTAAATGAATCTGGCATCCCGATTGATTTTGCTTGTCAAAAGGTTGCAAAAAGTGATCATAGCAACGGTCATAAGTATGAGTTAGTTTGCCAAGCAGCTGAATTCTGCTCACATGATCATAGAGATGCTACAAAGATCGTTAAGTGTGAAAAACAGTCATAAGTTACTGTTTTCAGTGCTGTTGAACTTTGAACAGTCACTAAATGAACTTTTATAAGTTGAGGACTCCCAACAGAGATTCACTTAACAACTGTGGCAAGAAAGGTTGTAAAATGGAGCAAAACTCAATTAATAAATATCTTGCTTAGCAGCATAAATTTTGGGTTTAATTGTGGTTGTCAGTCAAGGACTACCAGTATGTTTCATTTAGTATATGGTTGGTTAAGGGTCGGTGTTGTCTCTGGTTGGCTGTGCGGTTGGTTTGGACACCCACACCTGAAGCCCTTATAAACAGAAGAGCACTGACACAGACATCTCCTAAACTCCGTTGAAGATGTTACCTAGCTTGGTTATGAAATGTTTGGAAACCAACCCACAAGCTCGGAGAATGAACTTTCACCCTCACATATGTGTAAATCCAATCCTAAGAATTGTATTATAGAAATTATAACACCAGATAAACTATATGTTAGCATTTTATAGTGATCCTTATCCCATGGTACTATCTCTGCAGGCTCACAAAGTTAACCTATCTACGGATGCATTGAAGGTCAGGACAATATATTTCATAGAGTATATATCATTAAGATTAGATTTAACAGTGAAAAAGATGAATAGTCAGTATTGTTGATCCCAGTATGCCCAGCTTCAGGTAGCGTAGATGAGCTAGATTTCAGCTCAAATAATATTTTTCCAGTAAATCAGTTATATAATAAGATGACAGACAGGTTTCATTTTAACTGAAGACATTCATTTTGGAAAAATGTTCTGGAGGCTATAATTTTCATTTTATGCTTGCACTGGAAAAAGTCAGAGAAATAACAGGTAAGACATTTCAAGACCACCCAGCCAATAAGAATATTTTTAATGATAATAATAAATTCTGAGTCTTAACATAGAAAAATGAGGATGTTCATATTGTTTATTTTATTTTTGCATTTGCAACATGATAATGAAAGAACAGATCTAAACACTACTATGGAAAATGTGCTAAAATGATTGTAAGCATGGAACAGAATATAGGAGGATTAGAGTATACAAGCTCTTCCCATATTGTTTAGAAAAGCAGAAATAGTGCTCTCATGACACTGCTATGACAACATAATTTGAGGAAACTATTATTTGAAAAGATGTTGGCTGACATATAATACTTACTGATTATTTGAAAATTGTTTTTAAAATGTACCTGAATACATTTGCCAAATCTAGCTGCCAAATCCAAATACTAAAAAGTAATGCTTATTGAATTCAGATATTTTTAAATAAATACATTGAAGATTATGTTAAAATTGATACCATATAGAATGTACTAGACAGACTTCAATAACCAGAATTTTAAAATGAATCCAGTTGATCCTCAACCAGCCACTTATAATGGAATAAGTTTAGATTTTAAATTATGTAAATGGACATCTGATATGGTCCTTTCCTCCTTTCAGGGTTATATTAAACATTCAGCCATTTTCTATGGCTACTACAACAATCAAAGGACAATTGGTTGGTTAAAGTACAGGCTACCAATGGCATATTTCATGGTTGGTGTCATCGGCGTGTATGGTTATAGCCTGATGGTTGTAATAAGATCGTAAGTTCTATTTGTTCTTTATGTAGTTCCACACTATATATTCTTCCCATGAAGCAACCATATACCTTTCAAACCGAATAGAAGGAAACAGAAAAAGATGTACATCTTCAGGATATTGACCTTGCTTTATTGCACTATCCCAAAAAATACAAGGAATATATATCAAAATTGAAACTGCCCACTTATTCTATCTTAATCATAAAATCCAAGAAATTGGAGAATGTCAGCTTAATCTGAGACTATATGGTATATTAATATGGCCCTTATTCGAAGGTTTGCCAGAACAGCATATGTGAAGCATTTGTTCGCTCATTCATTCATTCATTCATTCATTTATTCATTCATTCATTCATTCATTCAATATGTCCCTAAATAGTGATAAAGATTTTAATAAATGTTTAATAAGTACAGAGAAAACACAGAAATTGCTGCAAAAAATCTGTGCATAAGAGAGACACCTGGTGGCTAAATAGACTATATATTATTCCATCTACAGGATGGCCCGGAATGCCCATGAAGACACAGGGGATGGAGATGATGAGAACTTCATTTTTAGCTGGAAAATGTTCACTAGCTGGGACTACCTTATAGGCAATCCAGAGACAGCAGATAACAAGTTTGCATCCATCACAACTAGCTT
Organism: Protobothrops mucrosquamatus; assembly: GCF_001527695.2. NCBI lineage: Eukaryota > Metazoa > Chordata > Lepidosauria > Squamata > Viperidae > Protobothrops > Protobothrops mucrosquamatus. The sequence goes on along the minus strand of NW_015386253.1, from coordinate 1,383,190 downwards.
CAAGGTACCCTCCAGGCAAGATGCAAACACCTCTGTTGTATTGCAACTTTGGCAGAATTTCAAAGGAGAAAATATAGACATTGTACATAACAACTGAATCCTCATATCCAGCATTTTATCAGAAGATGTACAGGTTGTGTTTTTTTAAAACATTGTAGCTACTTGTATGATCAGTGTCTTCATTGGAAGGTTTCGTTGATAATATTGTTGCTCTATATAGTCGATATTGAGGTCCCATGTGACACATTACAAGTATCTCATGTTGCTTGCTTTTTTTAACACAGGTATATAATTTTTCAATTCAATATTCTCATCAAACATAGACAAACTTTTTAAATATATGATAATAAAATTGCTATAGGTTTTAAGGCCCCTAATTCCGGGGAATTTCTATCTTTAACTTTGCATGGAGATATACTTCCAGTCAGAGTTGATGCGCAATTTGGAGGTCTTCCTGGACTCTCAAAGAGCAGATGGCAGCTATGGCAAGTGGTGGCATTTTGCATTGGTTTGTCTTGTGCACCAATTGCTCCCATTCCTGGGCCAATGGTAACTCAGACATCCACAGTTTAGATTATTGTAATGTTCTCTATATACTTGTAGCGCTACCTCTTTAGAGGCCGCCAATGCCCAGGCCCTCCCAGCCACAACCCCCCTTGTCCAGCCTTGCGGTAATGTTCTTTAGAGATCGGTGAGATGTCTTACAACCGGAACTCATGCAGCATTGATGGGTGGCAGGCTCTTCTTGTTGAAGCAGGACTTTCAGGCACGAACTTAACCGGTCACAATGGTTGAT
>NW_015386253.1:1305001-1379873 GCF_001527695.2 Protobothrops mucrosquamatus | reverse complement strand
GGTAAACCCCGGCTCCAGATGGTAATAATAACAATGACGGCCAGTATGTTATGGCAATGGCTCATCCCCCAGGGCAACTCCCCCCACAATGTCCCAGCACCTATGCCAGCAGCGATGGCCACAGTCCAGATGCCTCCAAAGTCCACAACAACAGTTGGCAGCAACAGTTGGCACCACCAGTCTCTCTCCTCCTGGTGCTGCTTCTCTAGAATTCCTCCTCAGGTCTCAGGATTCAAAACCACCCCAGCCTTCTCTTTTCCTTTCCTTTTCTATCCTTCCTCCTTCCCCTCACGCCAGCCACACCCAAAGCCAACTGCAGCTGTCCCAATCTTTTCCTTCCCAGTCAAGCTCCTGCGAGCACTCTCAGGCAGTCCCCGCTACATACTACTGCCATTGAAGAGCACTCAGGAGCTACAGCTGGTTCAGAATACTGAGGCATAGACATTTTTTGCTATTTCTTGTTATGCCTATGTAACACTGTTGCTGTACTGACTCTTAATAGGCTTGTGGGTGTGATTCAAGGTGCTGGTTATTATCTACAAAGCCGTCAATGGCATACGGCCAGGCTATTTACAGCACCATCATTCTCTTATTGTTTCTGCCCGTCAGAGTTAGTAGAGAGGGCATAATCCAGTTTCCTTCTATTAAACAATGTTATCTTGTTGAACCATGGAAACAAGCCTTCGCAGTGGCAGCACTTTTGCTCTAGAACAGCATTCTTTCAAAATCAAGAAATTGAGTAGTTTGGGTCATAGGAGGAAGCAGTTGCACAAATTTCATTTTCATCATCCCTTTTCAAAGGGAGAAACGTACATATATGTAGGTACTAGAACTAGATCCAGCCATCTCCACCTTCTTTTGTTCATTTGTAATCAAAATAATTAAAGTCAGTTTTTGTATATCACTATATTCATCTGCATTTTAAGAATGTAACAAGAAAGCAGCAATAGATTATAAAAGCTAGCTATTTATAGCTGGTTATAAAAAGTATTTAAATGTTTATAAAAACTGTTATCATCCATATGTTATGAAATAGGGTGTCCTTTGTTTAAAAATCACAACTTTATTTGTTTTGCAAATGAATGTGTGTGTTTTCATATACAGTAGGCTGCAATCCTACATACGTATCCAGAAAATTTGTGAGTCTGAATATAATGTGACTTATTTTCTGTAACATTTGCATAGGGCTACACCCTAAATAATTATTCCCATTGTTTCTTACATCTATATTAAGGAGTCAATTGTGGATGAGCAAGAAAGCAACAAAGATGAAAACATCCATCTAAGAAGATTTCTGAGGGTTCTGGCCAATGTACTTATAATATGTTGCTTATGTGGAAGCGGCTACCTCATTTATTTTGTTGTGAAACGATCCCAGGCCTTTTCAAAAATGCAAAACATTGGCTGGTATGAAAGAAACGAAGTAAGACAACAATGTTTTTAAACATTTGTATAGTACTGGCACTGCTTCTGTTGCCCGGTTCAGACAAAAGTCATCTGTTCCTGCGTTGTACTTTGATTGCTTTTAGCTTTTATTAGTACCTTCGGGACCATCTCTTTTCAAATGAATCTGCCTCTCTGGGCATATGATCCAGAAGAAGAAGGTGTTTCAGAATTCACCATCCAAGAGAGATAGAGAACCCTAAAATGATTGCTGCATCCCTTGGAATAGCTTCTTTCCAGATGTTCTGGTTGCACCTGTTTTGCTATCACTTAGAAAGCAGTAAAAAAAATTGTAGAGCCTTGGGAATTTAAACAGCTGTTCACATTACTTTTTATGGGATGGGGGATGGAAGTGAAGCTCTTTTTGTTTTAATATTAAATTCACTCACATTCTGGTCTTCATTTTTCAGCATGAATAGAATTGTAGGACAGCTAATGGAGGCAATAATAGAGCCCACTTTCACTTTCACACAAGAATAAAGTCAAGATGATGACTGCCGTGGTATGACCGAAGCTCCTAATACTATAAACAGAGTTTGGTCATCCATGACCTCCCGTCCTTTATTTAACCTTTGCTAGCCCTGTGATAGTCCCATTTCAGTGAAGAGTTTCCAAGCTTCTCAGTCAGCAGCAGGTGTGCATTTAGCTGATCCCTTGTGACAAAAATTCTCTTTTCTCTTTTTTGCAGGTTGAAATTGTTATGTCACTACTTGGAATGTTTTGCCCTCCACTGTTTGAAACTATTGCAGCCTTAGAAGATTATCATCCTCGCATTGGGCTGAAATGGCAACTGGGACGCATCTTTGCACTTTTCCTGGGGAATCTGTATACTTTCTTACTGGCCTTAATGGATGACGTCAAGGAAAAGGTGAAGAATGTAAAAGGGCATACACTCATATATATGTAATCAGCCTTGCCTATTATTTAACAGTGCCCCATATTTCGTGAGTCACTGTTAGCTTTGGCTTTTTAAACTGCTTTAATAGGAGAAAAAATATATAAAATCTAGCTGCACAAAAGAGAGATTTGGAAAACCTTCTTACTTTGGATTTACAAAAGGAATGTATATAATAATAGAAAGTCTTTCTTAGAAGAGAGAAAAAGGAATTTTTCAAGCTGCTCCTTGAAAGAGACAAAGAGATAGTGATAAGAAATCAGCTTGTGGGGTACTACTTGATGGGACTAAAGATTAAGCTTTTTAAAAATGAAAAGATTTATAAAGTGAATTTGTTTGACAAAGGGTTAAATATATATTCCATATAACTTCTTGTAGCTGTTAATGGAAGTTCTTTTTCATCTAGACTGTATGTCTAAGCTTTAAATATTTATTTGTGAGTGGGAAAAGATTTCTGCTGTCTTATTTGTTGGAGAAAAATATAACTTTGGATTATAAAATTGAACATTTTTATTAAAATTAAAATATATAGGTTAATATTTCTGGTACCTCTTAGCAGACTTTTGCTGATTAGGACTGAATGATTGGGTTTTTTTGTAATTTGACTATGGATAAGATGTGAGATATAGGAAGAAGAGATTATTTTTAACTGAAGTATTATTTTTATCGAAAATATTAAGTTAGCTAAATTGCTTGTACTTATATGTAAGGAGAGGGAAGCCATTTTTATATAGCTTTTCTTTTATTTTTCTTTATTTTTTTCTATTTTTCTTTATTTTTTTCTATTTTTCTTAATTTATTTTACTTTTTTTATCTTTGTATTTGTAAATTTTATTTTTTAAAAAAAAGGTATAATCACATATCTACTACATTTGTTGTGATGGCCATTCATTGTTTGTGCTGAAGCATCCCAGAATAAGCCATTTTCCACCAATAATGAAATTTGGTTGAGTTCCAGATGACCTCAAAACAATTTGTTTTCATTACTGTTATAATATGTGGAATCTTGTTAAAGCGCCAGCATGCAGTTTAAATAACTAACACTCTTGTATTACAATTTTTTTCTCACTTAATTTTATTTCAGTCATTAACAAGTACAAGGTAACTGGTATTGAACAATTCAAACCATTCTAAATAAAATTGTCAATGTGAGAATAGTTTTAAAAAGTGCATACAGAGAAAAAGTTTTGGCTAAAGGATAATATTAAATCAGAATATGCTCAAGGTTTGCCCAGGCTACATGCATACAACAAGAAGAAATTAAAATTAGAAATCTGGATAATACAAAGTTGGAATAGCAATTTAAAATACAAGTACACAGAAACACACACACACACACACACATACATGAAACCATAAAATTATCCAGAATTACCCTTTTTTCCTATTGCAGCTGACTGAAGAAGGTGTGATCAGGAACATCACACATTGGACTATCCTAACCTTCCATAACTCAACTTCAAGGAATGGAAGTGCTCTTATTCCACCTCCAATGGATCCAGCTGATATACCTCGAGGACCTTGCTGGGAAACAACTGTGGGAATAGTAAGTAAATAAAAGCAGTTATGCTGTACAGTGCTTCAGACAATGTTCTGATAGAGTTCATTCCAGTCAAATTAATAGCAAATTATAGTCCATGCACTTGAAAATCATTTAATAGATTCAGAAAGCAGTTATCAGTCTATAAACTTTTATAAAAAGAACTACAGGAATAAGATAAGTGATTAAATGTTCCTCTAACATATCTTCTCCATCTTTACCAAGTATTGACATGGATACTTAGTTCAACTACACCAAATATAGTTTTCCATATTCCTATTTCATAAACCTTTTTTTATTTCCATAGCTTTATTTCAGATCACTGAGGATATTTCCAAAGAAGATTTGCATAAGGAAATGGTTGGCTTCCTTTACCATTTATTCTAGTCAATTATATTTTCTGACAGAGGGGCTACTTTTCCTAATTTACACAGGTCAATCTTTGATTTCAACATTTATTTTATTTATTTATTTTTATAAGATTAACCAATTTGATTGTGGTGTAAGGATAAATTTTCACTGAAAGGGAAAGCAATAACTTCAGCAATAACTGAAAGGGAAAACAAATTGCCTATCAATATTTTGGGTTTATCCCGGCTTTTAGTTACCCCATCCCTAAAATGGGCATCCATTTCAACTCCATGCCATCAGAAATTCCACCTCCTACATACTTCCTCCAGCGGTTTGAAAGCAGGCTTTTGTAGGTTTAGGCTGGAACATTTTATTTTGTGACTAGCCTTGTAAGCCATGACCTACCGAGGTCCTACTACAGTGTTTCTTAAAGTGTAATCCCGTGGAGGTTCCCTAAGATCCTGTCATGGCTCCATGAAAGAATCAGGATTTGTCAGTCTATGTTAAAAAAAATATATATAATATTAAAATCTCATCAAACAATTGGTGGGTGCTGCAAGTATAAGCAGCAAAGGCATCGATTTTAATTTTTAATATGATAAATACTGACAAATATAACTCATGCAAACAAAGCTTTTTTGTTGTCCTTCATAATTTTTAAAAGTGGAAAGAGGTTCTGAGAGAAAATATTTAAGAAACAATTTCCAAGTAGATGATATTTATAAGATTTTCCATTTGATGATATTAACATAGCATGGTGGCTAAGAGCTTTGCCTCGTATAAAAACCTTGTAGAATTCTTTTTTAAAAAAAAAAACAAATATTGTTTCTTTCTTTTCGTAGATTTCCATAGTTTAGGCTTTCCAATTTCTGCAAAGTTCAATATTTCATTTTTTCAATAACTTGAAGAAAACTGATTTCTCATGTGAAAATGATGACGTGCTAGAACTCTGCATTTATTTATTTATTCTCCTAAAACTCCCTAAACAAGACAGGGAAAAGGTAGATAGATTTTTAAAAAATGAAACAATAATGAAAAGGAAAGCAATCCAGCTTCCTGAAAAGTCTTGGCTAATACTAAAATTTAATTGATTATAAAAGGGCTGGAAAGAAAGGACTTCTTTTTAAAGTGATGGCTTTGTTTGTCTAAATAAATGTGCATTTTGATACTTTAACTTTGCATGTATAAATTTAACATGCATTAAGCACACAGCATTATTTACCTGCCCAAGTCAATCCTTGGCAGGCAGGATGAATCCTTCTTCAGCTGCTTTCCAACTGTTTTGAAATCCCATAAGTAGATACCTATTGCCCAGCTAGAGCAAAGAGATTGACCTTTGTTCTTCTGGAAGAAAAAGGTTTGAGAGGTACTATCCAATAGAGGATGTGGTAGCTGGACAATACTGGATAATATGCCAGCTGCTGCTAAATTCCCATCTCAACAAGATTTTTAAGCCAATTTAAGCATTTTTTAAGACTAAATATGGTGCATTTCATTTGGAGAGTAGGCTAATCAGGTCATTTAATTGTGGCCTTCATCATTGTAGTGAGATATTATTTATTTCCATTAATTTATAGTTTTCTGAAATTTTCTTCTACACGCTGACTTTTACAGAATTATTGGTTTCCTTATAGATTGCCATGCCACTTAATAGTCTATTAAGGCTTTCACCTTGACAGCTTTGGGCATGGAGGGAATTAATATAGTCACTGTCTTGAGGATGGGTGCGATGGGTCCACTTACCAAGGGTTCACCCTCCGAGCTGTCGTCTGAGGCGTCCACCGGCCCTGTGGTGTAGGCTGGAGTTCCTTCCCCACGTTGGGCAGAGTTTGGGGATTCCACAGTCTTTATCACTCTCATGATGGGTTCTTTTGGCTTAGCTGGGGACTTCCCGGATTTACTGGCCGGTGATCTGTCTGGGTTGTGCTGGGGAGCTTTCAAGCGGCATTCTACAGCCCAATGCCCCTCTCTCCTGCATTTGAAACAGCCCGTTGGCTTCTTGGTCATAGCCGGTGGCTTCGATGGCTCACACATCGGCTCAGGCGGCGAGCGGCCCCATGGTTTTCCTCGGCGGTGCCTCTTCAGTAGGCTGATCTCTGCTTCCTCTGCCAGGACGTACCACTCGTCGAGTTGGTGTGGGTCCCCCCGGGGCAGGCAAGCATCATACAGGTTGTAATTTAGGCCATCTTTGAAATGGCTAAGGAGGATGTCTTCTAGCCAGTTCAGCTTGCTGGCAATGGCCCAGAATTCTTGTGTATATTCAGCTACTGGGCGTCTGCCTTGCCTCACCGGGAGTTGGGGACAGACTGAAGTTGGTTGGTGTGGTATTCTGATTTATGATTTAGTGCTCCCAGTCAGTAGTATTATTAATATAATCAGTCATATGTTTAGTCTGGATTGGGATTTTTATCCACCTATTAAGTTCTTTCCTGGGATAGGCAGATATTGTTGTTTCGATAGTGTTAAAGGTATCATCACAGGATTTAAGCTGTTCCAAATAAAGATGCCTTTTGCAATGAACTAATGGTAATTCTCCTCCTCCTCCTCTTCCTCCTCCTCTTCCTCCTCCTCCTCTTCTTCCTCCTCCTCCTCCAGTGTTCCCCCAATTTTTCCTCATTTTTATTTTCTCAGGTTTTCTTGCTTCTACCTACCCTAACAAATTTATTCCATGTAAAATAGAAAGGAAATTGTAGGAAGTGCTAAATAAATCTTTTTCAATTTTTGCTCTGTTGCAGGAATTTGTGAGGCTTACAGTATCTGATATTCTTGTGACATTTGTAACGATCCTAGTGGGAGATTTTCTTCGGGCTTGTTTTGTCAGATTCGTAAACTACTGCTGGTGCTGGGATCTCGAGGCTGGATTTGTAAGTAGCTATTTGCAGAGGAAGCACAAGATTCGGCTTAGAATAGATTTAAGCAAATGCTTTAAGCTGATCCTTTATATATTTTCTTTGTTCAATTTCTAGTGAAGACTACAGGAATTGAATTGCATAATTCAGCAGCAGCAACATCTCTTATCTTTCCCGTCTCAGATCATCAAGATGGCTAGTAACATTTTAAAAACTAAATGTATCTTTTAAAAAAAGAGGAAAAAAAGAGAAAATGAGAATCTTAAAATATAAAAATATTAAAATGTTGATTATACAAATACAAGGCAAATCACAAAATCCCATGAATGGTAGTGTAAAAATGTTCATTGGCTTAATGAACTGTGCAGATAGGATTAGAAAAAATTCTCTATGCATCGGGTACTTTATTTACTTGTTTATTTGTCTGTCTATCTATCATTTATTAGATTTATATCCTACCTTTTGTACAGGAATGTAAGTTGGCATACACGCTCCTCCTATTTGTCTCCACAATGGCCAACCTATATGGTAAGATGGACACAGAGAGAGAGAGATCAGCTGGCTCAAGTCCACTAGTGGGTTTCTGTAGCTAAAGATGGACTAAAACTTGCATTTCCCTATCCTTCGTCCAACATCTCAACCATCTTAACCATACTTGCTCTCTTTTGTTACAGTTGATCCCCAATTAACATTCCTAACATCTCCACTTACAGGGTCTTATAAAAAAGAGCTATAAAGGATATCAGCTTAGGTTTTGGGGAGAGTTGAATAAGGCTTATTAGCATTTACATCATATTTCTTGTTTTCTCAACAGCCTTCATATGGAGAGTTTGATATTAGTGGTAATGTGCTAGGTTTGGTCTTCAATCAAGGAATGATCTGGTAAGATACTCTAGCATGTTAACATTATTAGCTAGAGAAAATGGTAACAGTTATTGTTACATCTTCACTGAACTGAAGCAAAAATTGCTATGTATTCCATTTTTGTGCTTTTTCAGAGTTGCTGAATATTCCATATTTTTTTCAAGACATTTTATTAGAACCAGGCCATCTTACAGAACTTTGGTTTTTTTCTCATTTGAATTCATCTTTTTTTCAAAGAATGTGGGACCCCATGGGATCTCAATATGCACATTAAACTGTTTCATTTCTTACAGATCAAGTTTTCATGGGTTGCATAACTGCCATGTAGCTGTTTCAGTTATATTATTGCCCCACACCTGTGGCAAGTTCATTCTAATTCTAGTTTTATTGGTTAGGGAAAAAAATGAGAGATATCTTCTGCATTTGTATCTCCTTCACTATAATTGCATTCATTACATGTTGAGTTTTTAGATGTTCATTCGCTTTTCCATTTTATAAGATTGGAAGACAAGTTAGGAGAGAAAGCCCACAGAATTCAAGGTATCCTGATGGGCTTGTCAGTAACTTTTGAAACCAATGATCATTGTATCCTTCTGGTCTGTCAGAACCGTATGTTGGGGGCCCTGCCTTAAACTAGTGCTCTGCTCCTACTTGGCATATATTTTCCAGAGAATAATTTAGAGCTTTGCTTTATAGTGACTAGGTGATGGCAATTCTGAGACCTCAATGTTATTGCCCATACTATTTATAGTCTAGATCAGGGGTTCCCAACCAGGGGTGCTTGCACACTCTGGGGATGTGAGGCGATATTCCAGGGGGGGTGAAAACGTGGGTTTTCAAAATTATAGTGTATATGCATAATTCATTGCCATTATTTCAAACTTTTGTAAGGAGTGCAAGAATATATCAGAAGCGTTCTAGGGGTGCGGGGTATAAAAAAGGTTGGGAACCACTGGTCTAAATATAATCCCTGGAAGTGATTATCTGAAGTTGTGGGTTGTCATAAATAAGGCTATAACATTCAAGCTTATTTTGTTTTGTTTTTATATAGAACATAGATGAGGCAATGAATGTCCTGTATCAGCATCTGGAAAAAAATTCAGTAAATTCATGGTCTATGGCAAATTCAAAGTGCTAACTGCATTGATTCACTCGCCTTCTGCATAATTAATTGTATTTAGGGAGAGGCCCTATTTCTCTCTTTCATGACACTTTATAGGCTAGGTTGTCAGATCATAGGCAAGACTATTGAATAAGCTAATGAAAATTGTTTTCCTTTTCTGCCACTGCTGAATAGACTGATGAAAAAGCATATTTTTTGCAATCCAAAAAGCATTCTTTTAATAAAAATTGACATTATGATGAAGACACTACTTCTTGGTAAAAGATCTATATTTTGATTCACTATAGCTGGTTGATATGTTACCTTTTTGAAAGCAGGCAGTATCTGTCATTATAAAAAGGGGTGTTCTTTTGTATTTCTCTTTCCCCTCTACCCTTCTCTCCATGCTTCCCCCTACCCCGCTTAATGTACAGGATGGGATCCTTTTATGCTCCAGGACTTGTGGGGATCAACGTATTACGTTTATTAATCTCCATGTATTTCCAGAGCTGGGCTGTTATGAGCAGCAATGTCCCCCATGAACGAGTGTTCAAAGCTTCTAAATCCAATAATTTTTACATGGGACTCTTGCTGTTGATTTTGTTCCTTAGTGTGTTACCAGTTGCATATACCATAATGTCTCTGCCTCCTTCCTTTGACTGTGGACCATTCAGGTACTGAAAAAATTTCTTCCTGATTCTTTTACTTGAATGCTGTTTTTCAATGATAAGTCAAGTTCTCAGGAAAAAAAAATACAAATTATGCAAATATAACTTTATATAATTTCCATACACTGAAATAGCAATTATAAGAAATATTAGTGAAATATTTATGTAGCTATCTGAATGATTAATCAAAAATCAAGAAATATATACTAAAATTGAAAAAATAAAATAATAATTCAAACTCATTTGTACACACTGTAATCATTCTCATGTGAATATCAAAATTTAAAGTAGGTTTGACTGATAATAAATTACTTAGATGTAAATGTTTATGATACTTCATAATATATCTATTAGTTGTTTTGTAACTAGAGAAAACAGAAGTATTTGTTTTAATAATTGAATTTTAGAAAAAGGTTCTTTCAAGTTCGCACATTAACAGCCAAAGCTGAACACATCATCCATGTGGCTAATAGAATTAGTTTATAAAAACTGATAAACAAATACAGTATGTTGCTAAGTTAATAGGAGTATTGTGTCCAAACAGGAAATAATAGCTCTGCTCTCATTTTTATCAAATTGCCTTTTTACATTGTGTTTTCACCAATTTGCCGTTCTAAAGTATCTATCTATCTATCTATCTATCTATCTATCTATCTATCTATCTATCTATCTATTTATCTAAATCCCACCTTTATTATTTTTACAAATAACTCAAGTTGGCTAACATATCCAACACGTTCTCCTTTTATTTTTCTCTACAACTTCCCTGGGAAATGACTTGGAATGAGAAAGAGTGACTATGGCCCAAGATCACCCAGCTAGATTTCATGGCTAAGACGAGACTAGAACTCATGGTCTCCCATTTTCTAGCCTGGTGCCTTCACTATTGGACCTCACAGTACCGTGTTGGACTGTCAATAGTACTTGCCTGCCTGCCTTGGTCAGTCTGTTGCCCCTTTATAGGCTATGCAAATCCTGGTGCAGCAAGATTTTCAGGATAAGAAACATCTTTCTGGGGGGAAATCAAGAGCTCTGAAGGATATTCTAGCTCTGTCTTCAGATTTTGGCAGATATATCATAGGGAATTCAAGTAATTTCATCAGGGAATTAAACAAGGAACCTGTAGTTCTGATAGCAGCTGCATTCCTGAAGCAACAATTCTTATGGAGATCATACAAATTTGGGGATCACTTTATTTAGAGATAGATTTATGCATACTGTATTGTAGGAAAAGAAAATGGTAATAAGAAAAAAGAGTTGAAAATGCAGAGGGTTTGGATAATATCGTTGGAGCTTGCTCAGTGGATCAGACAGAACATTTGGTTTCATAAAGAAGAAATGTTATCTTGAACAAGAGGATTGCTATTTGGCAATGTTTAAACTAGGAGGTAAAAATATAATGGTTCGGTATATAGCCGAAACTACCAGCAAACATAAAAATAAAAGTATGTTTTCAAAGCATTATTTGAAACTTCCTTACTTTTTTTTTTTTTTGTATTTAAATTTTTATTATTTTTCATTTGAAAAACAAAAACATAAATCTTTTATCACAATATCAACCAAAGAGAATAAAACTACACAAAACATTCACAGACGTGTCCGGTGTACCCCTCCCGCACCACCCTCTTCCACTTACCACTCCTTCCTCCTCCCATTCTACCACCACTCCTCCTTCCTCCCTCTTTCCTACTTCCCTTCCACACACAACCATCCCGTCCTGTGCAGTTGGGGTATCACCGGACACCTCCTTAAAAAATCATACATATAAATCTATAATACAAACCTACCCTTCCTTACTTATTCACAATGAACTATCATGAGTGTAGAGAACATAGAATAACAGAAGCTGACTTGATCAGAGTATGTGCCAGGACTACTGTATTAATAAGAGTTTTGTGCTTCCAGCGTGAATCAGTTTCTCTCAAATGGATCTGTAGGCCGGATTAATACCCCAGTGACCTCTAATTTGATTTAATAACTCTTTCATGCTGCACTGCAGATACTGACTCAGTCTGGGACCAGCTCAGAACAAACTGTTCTTCGGATTTTTATTTTGTTAATAAGAAACGTCAGCAGCAATATCTTTTGATGAAAGAAGGATTGTTTCTTTGGATTATATTAGACATGTCTTTAAAATTCCATTAGAACATATCTCCACCTGAAACCATATGCTGTCTTTCCATTAAAAAAAGTTGATGGCATATAATCATTTAGTAACTTTATGACACATCGAATTCTTACTACATATTAAATGGTTGTTAATAACATGCAATCAGACCTTCACATCCTAACTTTCCAGTTATATTGGGACTACAACTTCCAGAATTGTAATTGATACAAAGTCTAACTAACTGGAAAGTCTAACAATTATAGGCAGAATTTACAAGAGTAGTACCAAGTTGGAGAAAACAACAATATATGGTGTGGTATTTATTGTTTAAACCAGTTTATATTGAGCATTAAAAATAACATAAATTCAGAATTAAGCATAGTTTCCCATACAGGTAGTCCTCGACTTACAAACACAATTGAGCCAAAATTTATATTGCTAAGAGAGAGATTTAATGAATTTTGCCCCATTTTACAACCTTTCTTACCACAATTGTTAAGTGAATCACTGCAGTAGTTGTTAAGTTAGTAATTGTTAAGTGAATCTGGCTTCCACATTGATTTTGCTTGTCGGAAGGTTGCAAAAGGTGATCACATGACTCCCAAGACATTGCAACCGCCACAAATATGACTCAGTTGACAAGCATTCAAATTTTGATCTCATAACCACGGGGATGCTGCAATAATCGTAAGTGTGAAAAACAGTCATAAGTCACTTTTTCATTTTATTGTAACTTTGAACAGTCACTAAATGAACTGTCAAGCAAGTTGAAGATTACCTGTAGTATCAATTTTTTAAAAGAACATATTTTGTTGTTTTCAAAATCATGTGTCATGAGATTGTCATTATTAATTTTTAGGTACTTTAAATTTCCAAATTCAGAAAAAGAGAAGAGAAATATATTCAACTGTTTCTTTAAAAATAACAGGCTGAAGATATTCAAGCAGTATTTTCTGAAAATAAGTTGCATGAAGACTTTTTGTATAACCTCTGTTTGCTGAAGTTTGATTCCTGTTGTTATACAATCCTGTCTGTGTATTTCTTCTTCCAGTGGAAAAAAGAAAATGTATGACGTCATCCAAGAAACCATCAAATACGATTTCCCACCTGTTGTGGCTAAAGTCTTAGGTTATTTGGCAAATCCAGGACTAATTATAACCGCAATTTTGCTTATGATGTAAGTTGCATTGACTGAAATGTTGGGATTGGGGGAATTGGAATCTTGTAGATAAGAATATATTACTAGATTATCAATTAATATTTGTCATGAGTTAAAAAAAATGTGTGTGCTGCATATGACAGCAAATCAAGCAAAATCCTTGTAAATAGATTATGCAACTTTTCCAAAAAATTTAATCTGCCAACTCCCAAATCTTTCTTCATGAATCCATTATACAAATTGTTGCTTCCAGTGTGATTAACAAATTTATTAGCGATTTATCTACATTTAGTAGTGACTGCATATTTGAGATGAGAATCTTAGGAATACATTGTTTTCATTCTCTTGAATTTGGTTGTGAACTGGAATTCATTATCTAGTAGTTTTAGTTAATTTTAAATAGATGCATTATTCATAACAGATTTCTGTCAACGCTGCAAATACTGTATATTCTTGCTTTGACAATATGGGGATCTGCCAGATTCCTCTCTCCCCCCAGATAAATGGTTTCAATTTGTCTAACCAGGCTAACCCTAGGCTCAACGCCTGAGTTGACATCTCAGTAATTATTGATATAAAACTAGATCTAGAATCTAACCTAAATGAACCTTCAAATAGTAAGTGATTTCTCATACTATGGGTTACAAGCCCCCTGAGGAAAATCTATGAGCAGTGTTTATTTTTTAAGATGATTAGGTTAGCTCAAGCAAAGTGGGAGTGCTTTTTAAATGATTTCACTTTGTCTGGACAACTTCACAGTGAATCTTAGAGTAGCTCTGCTTTTGTCTGTACAAGCCAATCAGGAAGACTTGAAAGCTCATTCTTATTTTGCTCGGGCTTCAGTCTAGGACCTGTAAAAATGGCCAAACCCATAGGTCTAGCTTCTGCCAACTGGTTATTTTTTAGGATAGTATATAGCTATATATGCATTCATTACTGAGTCTGTAGAAGCTTGTGGGTTAGTGAAGATCAGTGTCTTTATCTACTATTTTAAACTATTAACTTTTCATAATGGAAAATGTTTTCTTAAGTAGTAGGTGGAAGAGCTAAATGATTGGTCTATTGATAGTTAAAAGTAAATCTAAGTCAAGGAATTGTTATAGCAGTTTTTATATTATATCATAACCTCTTAGAAAGCAGCTTCTTTCTGGTCCAACTCTGACTGCAATGAAATATTGATTTTATCCATGAGAGAAGCAGCACAGATTTAGTTATCATATAAGATTCTGGATATCACAAAGTTTGAGAATCCCTCTGTGTTTTAGTATATTTTTAAAGTCCTATAAAGTATCCCAGATTTTTTTTAAAATTTGACATTTGATTTTACAGTCTTGCCATATATTACCTGAATTCTGTGGCTGAAGGATACAAACAT
The DNA here is from genome assembly GCF_001527695.2 of Protobothrops mucrosquamatus. Taxonomy (NCBI): domain Eukaryota; kingdom Metazoa; phylum Chordata; class Lepidosauria; order Squamata; family Viperidae; genus Protobothrops; species Protobothrops mucrosquamatus. Next base: position 1,365,517 of record NW_015386253.1, on the reverse strand, counting down.
GCCAATGCAGAGCTGAAAAAGAAAATGCAAATGGTATTAGTTTTGTTTATATTACGTTAGTTTAAATGTAAAAATTTGCATTATTTGCATTTGCATTATTTGTGTATAGACAACTATTTGTGATAGCTTTATACTTTTTTTCAACAATACAGTTGAAAAAGTCATGTGTTTATTCATATGCTAACTACAGTATCTTATTAATTCCTTGTTAAAATCACAGCAGCTTCTCCAAAAAATATTTTTAAAAAAGATTTTTTAAATATTCACCCATGAATATTTAATATCTATAAAACACTGAGTTTTATTTTTAATAGACCTCTTAGTTTATACATTAAACCTGGATTATTTTTTTATCACTCTGAACACATAAATCTACTTAGGACCAAGACATTTAGAGTAAACTTTGTACTTGAGTTTGGTATGTAATCTACCATTTAAACATTGACCAAATAAAAGTTATGGGGTTCTTTAAAGTAATATGACTATTAAACAAAGTGGATGAATGGAAAAATCTCTATCTTTTATTGTGCTCACTATTGCCTTTCTTATTTTAATATTTCTTTAGACAAAATGAGAAAGAAAAATACAAGTTGAAACTCAACTAAATAAATATGTTCAGATTACAATAGATTTAGAATACATTTCATATGATTATGTATTTTAGAACATGGCTGGAATTAAATATTAAAGGTACTAATTTAAATAGCAAATGGGCAGAGAAAAGTCTTCTCAGATACTCCTGTCTACTTCCTCATATCACGTTAGACTAGATTTTCCTGTTTTAGTCTGAATATACTATATATTATATCTTCAGACTGATATGAGATAGAATGAAAGATCAAAGATAAATTCAGATACTGCTCCAGTTCAGCCAGACATGAAAGCTGGCTGGGTGACTTTGGGCCAGTCACTCACTCTCTCTCAGCCAAGATGCCTCACAAGGTTGTTGTTATGAGGAAAATAGAAGGAGGAAGGAATATTAGATATGCCTGGCATTTTGAGTTATGTATAAAAATAATAAATGTGGGATTAAAAGAAATTATCAATTGCCAGTTTTGTTCTGATTTTAAATTACATTATCCACATAAAAGTCCCACTTCAATTCTGACTAAATTAGATGTTACAATTCTTCTTTCCAAATGAATCAAGTATTTCATGACATCTGTTTTTATTTGTACAGCAACGGGAAGATGATAAAAATAAGAATAAGATTTCTGCCAATTCTGCAACACAAGAACTAGAAGACTTGCTTGTTCCATATGCAAAAAACATGGAAGGACCCAATGCAGCTAAAGGTAAAGATAGTGTCCAATCAATGTTCATACATATATTGCTTTGGATGAGTTGACATAATAGGACAACTTTAGTTCCTCTACCATTTGCAGAGTGTTGTCCTCCCGAAATAAAAGACCAAATGTGCCACTGTTTAATCTCAAGTTCATCCTACACACCTAGAGAGAGACAATGCTTATATTGCATTATAGCTTTTCAATTAATTACTAAACACCAGCTTAGTTTAATCATTAATCAACATTTAATGTTATGCCATAGTTCAGTTTGTCTTGTAAGGTTCAGTGAAATACTCTAAATCAGAGTAGACTGCAAGGTTAAGCTTTAATCAAAATAACAAATTCTGCTTTGTGCTCTAAAGGTGCAAGCACCACCTCTTCCATACAGTACTCATATCAGTGCACATAAAAAAGAGGTGTCACTTGTATAGAATAAGCATGATTGTGTGCATTGTTACAGAGGCGTAGCGTGGGGGGTGCAGGGGGGGCCAGCCGCACCGGGCGCAACATCTGGGGGGGCGCGCTCGCACTCGCAGCTCTCTGCCCCTGCCTGGCTCACTCACTCTCTCTGCAGTGCTGGCTGTGCGAATCCGATCCGAGCCGCCGGGTCGCCGCCCACTGTGGAGGGGGGGGCGCAAATTACTTGCCTTGCCCCAGGTGCTGACAACCCACGCTACGTCACTGCATTGTTACTCCTTTGACCCAAAGGCATCTCTGTTTAAGATTTAATAGTATCTAAACCATACAAATCAGGTGAATTTGTATTCTAGATACTCAATCTTATCAGTTTAGCTAACAGAGTTCTCTAAAAATGTTAGCTACTAAGTAATTTGCCATGCTAATAATAGTTAGTTTGGTCTTGCCTTTTAGGCTACCACATTTGATTTGCAAACATTCAGAAATCATCAAACACTATATATAGAAAATGATAATTTTTCACTGCCACCTAGTGGTCACTTTCTACGTTAGCTCTATTAGCTGTAATACTGACAATTTTAGTGCAATGCTTTTTCTTTTAAACCAGATAAGCCTGTGTCACCAAGCTACAAAAACCATTCTGCAGAGAAAGAAACAAATTTAAGTCCTGCGAAAGGAGTCCTGTTGTCATCCTCACCTTCTGTGGTAACGACCCAACCACTTATTCCAAGAAGAGGTGTGCCTTCCTCTAATCAACTAAAACCAGGATCTTATCCAAGGCGGCTTTATCCAGGAATTGGAGGAAGGGAACCTAGTAACAATGGCATAGAAATAGCAATGATATCTACTAGATCATGAACATAATGGTACTTAATGAACTTGGTTATTTTACAAAATTGTCCCAGTGTTAGAAATTTAAGAGCTTCAACTATCTTGGAAGGGTGATGAAAAGTTCCTATTCAGGGATGAAATGTTATTGCCAAACTCCAAAACTCACTGGTTTCTTCTTATATACTTTCATTTATTTCTATCTGGCACACAAATAGTTTACCTAGGCTTTAAGACAATATCTAGTTAGAGATGGCAGCTGGAGGGGGAAACATCCAGGCTTAGCAGTGTTGACAAGACTCCATGTATCTAGAATCTAGAATCGTAACTATAAAACTGTTTTCAAAGTAAATAAGAAACAAAGTTTTGACAAAAGTGTAAAGATTAATTACACCTAATTATGGTATCAGCCAAACTACTGAAATACATACCACCAGATAAAACTACCAATATCTCAGTTAATGGTTCTAAAATTAACAGAGTAGCTTGATTTATGTACTTCAAAATGTTACCATTATAACAGGAATAGCTGGCCTTTGAAAACTCTTTGATTTCTCTGTTGGCGTCTTTTAGGTGGCATCCTCTCCTGACACCACTTCCCCAGGCTGTTAGGCACCATCTTGGCTCCCCCATAGAGTTCCCTCAGTTGTGATCCCATCCTAGCATGGCAATCAGGAGGTACATGGCTTGTCTTTTCTCCCTTCCTAATGAGAGCTGGCAGGTGGATCCAAGGCCTGCCAGTTGACTCCATCTCTGGTAACCAAGTTTCCAGCAATGTTTGAAATCTCCCTTTTACTCCCTTTTCCACAGAAAAGCTTTCCATATATTTACAGCTTACATATATTTACAATTCTTATTAATGTGGAAAATACATTATACACATTAGAATTTTAAATAAAATTTTGTAAAATCAAATGTATTAATTTCAATTCGTAGTCATAATTGGAAACAATTCAGCTTTTTTCATATGTGCAATAGTAGCACTTCTTTCAATTCACTCTTACAATTTTCCTTGCTTTTGTATATGATTATTTTTTTCTATAATACATCTATATATTACATAGTATTTATGACTCTAGTTTACAGTACATCTATTCAGAGCTGGAAAAGAGGGAATTGGCAAACAATTGATAGCAAAATCGTAATAGTTTACAGCAGACTTGGGCATCTTACAGGCCCCATTCCTGTCATGAAGTCAATTGGAAATTAAAAATCAAATGCAAGTAAGTGTGCCGCAGGGAGCAGGAAAAGTAGAAGTGTCTGGCTCTATGCCAGACATGTCAAACACAAGGCTCAGGGGCCGGATTCGGCCCGCGAAGTGGTTTCATGTGGCCCGCGAAGCCATTCTGGAAACAGTGAGGGAACAGCCCCTGCTGCCTTGGCCCTGGCCAGACAGGCCGGGAGCCAATGTACAATTTTGTGATGGCCATCTATGCTGAAACACATTCAGTCTTAGCTCCACAAGGCCATCTGGAAACAGTGAGGAACCAGCCCCTGCCGCGTCGGCCCCATCCCCTGGGTGCATGCTGGGGAGGTATCACCCTTTGTGAGGAATGAAGAAATGCACCATCACCTGGAAGTGGCCAGGAAATGGCCCTTACCTACTTCACATATCCGGCTTGATGGACTCTAGGGGAGGGGTTTCGGCAGGCAGCGGGGTGCTCTCCTCACAGCGCCGAGAGGCTGAGCCGGGCGGCACAAATCCCAAAAGAAACATGAGGCCACCCAGCTCCCAGCCTGCCCGGTTTCAGCAGGCAGCGGGGCACTCTCCTCACAGCGTCAAGAGCTGAGCCGGGTGGCGCGAATCTGATGAGAAATGCAATGCTGCCTAGCCCCCAGCCTGCCCAGTTTCAGCAGGCAGAAAGGTGCAAAGCTGACGAGCTTCGCACCGCCTGGCTCAAACTCTTGGCGCTGTGAGCAAAGCACCCCACTGCCTGCCGAAACCAGGCAGGCTGAGGGCTGGGCGGCATTACGCTTCTTTTCAGATTCGCGTCGCCTGGCTCAGCCTCTCAGTGCTGTGAGGAGAGTGCCTCGCTGTCTGTTGAAACGGGCAGGCTGGGGGCTGGACAGCATTGCGCAGGTAACGTTGACTCTCACGTTGCTCATGGCATCCCCTCCCTAGAGCCCACCAAGCCAGATATGTGAAGTAACTGAGAGCCATGTGCTGGCCACTTCCAGGCGATGGTACATTTCTTCATTCCTCACAAAGGGTGACACCTCCCCAGCTGCCTATTTTTCTCCCTCCCTCATCTCAAATATTTTCCCACCACTCTGTACTTAGGAAGGAAAGGAGAGGGAGGGTCTGAGGGAAGTCCTGCCATGCTGCCCTTTCACCATCCCCTTGCCTCCTCCTCCTGACCTATCCTGGGGGTCTCCCATCCTATTGCTAAGGAAGCTTTGGATACAAAGCCGGGTCTCCTCCCACGGAGAGGGAATGGGTCTCCCTCTGACTTCACCCTCGTACCCATCATGAGCAACCTGGGTAAGGAGAGCAAGCACAGCAGCAGCAGCCTTGAGGATGAGGTAAGTACAGCTGGCCACCCCCTTGGAAAAATGGGGCTGGGCTTGGTGCCGCAAGTGCTTGAGGGCCAGGCTGGGCGTTTACCTCTGCTGCCCAGGGCTCCCGGCAGCCCGCACCACCAAGCCCCCCCCCCCGCATGGCCTGAGAGGAACAGGCCTGAGGCTCTTCTAGTGGACCATTCCTTGGCACTTGCCCTGGTCCCACTCCCTTCTGCCAGACCCTCAGATCTGTCTCACTCCTGCCCAGGCCCCCACAGGCACCCTTGAAGCGAATGACGTAGAGCTGGCCATGCCCACCCAGTAGGCCACATCCACTCCATTCACGCCCACCCAGTAGGCCGCACCCACCCTGGCCACACATCCAGAGGGCAACCGCAATGCTGATGCGGTCCTCAATGAAATTGAGTTTGACACCCCTGCTCTACGCAGTCACCATGCTCCTTCAGTCTGCTGGCGGCCACTGGACATCAAGGAGAAAAAGTGCTTTTCTGTGCCTGTGCAAAGTTCACCCATCTGGAGCAGCCCGAGTTGAAACATCCCAGTTTCTCATATGGCCCCTTGGGAAAATTGCCCATTCCTAGTTTAGAGTATGGCTGTCCAACTTTTTAGCTTGCCTGGGCTGCAGAATGAAAAGGAATTGTCTGGGCCGCATATAATATATATAATAAAGTATATAAATAACAAACTTCCTTTTTTATATTTTATATTATCTTGCTACTTTACTAGCTGTCCAGAACTGCATGTAGCCCGCAGGTTGGTCATGCCTGATTTATAAGTTATGAAGGTTATGAAGCATTACAACTATTTCCAAGACTATGGAATACATTTAAACTTATATTATCAATCTCACAGCAGCTGTTATTAGTTTGAAAAATAAAATTTCAGAGAACTCTGATTATATAACACATTTTTCTTCCATAGTCTTAGTTAAAAAAGGAATGTTTTTGTCCATATCTCTTGAATGCAGGTTAAGATCCCATAGAATAAACTGGAATAACTAGAATAAAGATGGCAAGCCAAGAAATGTATTATGTAATTTTTAGAAGGGAGGCACGCAAGCGATTTTAAGTAAAAAAAAAACACCATTTGAAGTACAGAAAGCTTTGCTGCAGTGTTTTGTTCTAACATAGCGATAAAACTGTTGGAACACATTTTGTTTTGAGTTCCGAACATTCATAATGACCTGTTTTCTATAACTGTGTTCCTAGAATTAGGACATCTGAAACAGCTTAAGATTTGTTCAGAGACCACAATAAGCATGTTTTGTTCTGATATTGAATTCTACACATGAAACATTCTGTAAACCTCAGAAAACCCTTGTTAGCCAAATAGTTATCACAAGTTTACAGAAATCCTAGATTAACTAGAACACATAATCTAATAACCCTGTTCTAAAGTCAATTATTAAATGCTTTACTCTGTCTATCTGAAACATAACAAAGGTGGTAAGGCAAAATATTTTCCTTGTTCCCAAACTATTTTAGAACATGGCATTTTTTTAAAAAAAATAATGTAATGTGCCGTTTCCCAGCTAGCTGGGTCTCCCAGCTAGTTATTCTTTGAATATGTCAGACAATACTAATATAACTCTTTGACATGTGATTCAAAGACCTTTGGCATTATTCTACATAAGACTTTTAGGTCAAACCATCTTATATCACTTGTATAGTATTCTTGTGAAGTGTGAATTTCAAACACGTAATATAGCAGAATTTGAGATGCTCAGCCAGCAAACCTTTACAGAGACCCCAAATTAAAGCTTGTCCATTCATAAATCCCGCCCAACCTGTCTTCTGTATCAAAGGAGAAAAAAGTACTCCCTTTTTCTCATAGAAAAGATATCAAAAAGTAATGGGAAAGAATTTAGGGAATAAAAATGTTCCTTTCTTTAAGCCCTGCAACTTGACACGCTATTTGCTTTTGGGATGGATGTAACTTGGCAAATCTCTTAGTAGCTGCGGTGGTGCCATTTCTGGAGAGTTACAGTACTAGCTTTCAGCTTCCTGGCTCTGACTTTCCCAGGTGAACATCCCTACGGCAAGCTTCCCTGTATGTAATGGCTGATCCTGCATAATTTCTCAGATCAACCAAAATGTAAGAAAAAAACAACTCAATCTCAGTTAACAAGGAAGATATTTTATTCTTCAACTGTAATTCTTGAATTGTTATTGCTTAATCAGGACCATTCTGTGGCAGTACCAACCCACTCAGTAGCTTGAGCAGTGGGAGCTGCAGACCAGTCTTCAGTGGCAGTCTGTGAACTCCAATCTTCTGGAAAAAAATAGAAAATCACACTGGGTTTTGAAAAATTTAAGCAACTTCCTGCATCTTCATTACCATATTTTGATATCATTCTCTGTGAATAGCAACTGTATTCCAAAATTTGGAAATTTGTGTTACAAATATTTATACAAAGATGAACAGAATCAAAGCCATTTCAATTAAGTACAAAACCTCAATGCAGGAACAGAGAATTCTGGAGAATTCCAAGTGGCCCACTTTCATGTGAATCAAGCTATTCTAGGGGGAGATTTTGATTTAGTCATAAACCTCATGAACTGGAAGGATCTTCATGTGTCCTGGATTAAATAGACTTTCATGAAATAGGAATATCTCAGGAACACTCGAAATGGCTTGATTTGAAGGATTTAGTTCAATTAAGTGCCAAACTGCTCCCTGTCCCAAACAGCACAGTACAGAAGATGCTTGGTATGATCTTTAGGGAAAGAGGATGTTCCACAGGTCCTTGGAACAGTATGCCCCTATATCAGTTAATTTCTAGTAGAGAACTTCAATGGATGCCATCTAATTCAGCTTCCTCTTTTTAATTCCTCTTCCAGAAAATAAAACTGCCCGCCATGTAGAGCCAAATTGCCCCGTTGCATGTTTTAGATGTAGGCATTACCTCCAAAACCTATGTTACATCTGAGTAGCAATTTGAAATTAAAATTTCCAGCATAAGTGGAAGCATTTTAAAAGCTATCAAGAGGCAACCGGAAAAGGAGAATAAAGAAAACTAATAGATTAATAGAGAATGCAAATGGATGTCTGAGATCTGTATGTCCATGTCTTAGATACTGACTCTTACCCACTTCTTTCTCAAACTTTGCATTTCTTGAATCTACTACCTCCTCAAAAGGGAATTGGTTTATCAATTGTAAAAAAAAATATTTTACCATTACGTAAATTACGATACATTATCCAGTCAGCATTCTTCTCAATTACTTTTTACGTACCAGTGGGGTAAGGCTGTATTGGGACTGAAGGCACTTGTACCCCTTCAGACCAGTCAGACACCTCAGGTTGTGGAGGTGCAGTGAATTCAGGGGCAGGTGCTGTCCATTCACCCTGGAACTCCTCCTTGGTAACTGCCTTATCAGCTGCAGCCTGCTCTTCTTTTTCAATCTAAACAGGAGGCAAATCAAGTTACAACTATAAATTAAAGTTTTCTGGATAGCACCAATACCTTTATGAGTTTACAGTTTGAAAATGAGCGATTTAGTACAAACCGTGCACTGTGGATTTCTATGTTTAAGATAAGTATCTCTTTCGACACTTTTACTTTAATACTTTTTTGGTGTTGTGTTACCAGACCACACACTGTAGAAAATATGTGGTCATGTTACCAATGCAAAAATGACTTATTTCAATAAAAAAAGTAATTATAAATCTAGTCAAATATATGTTACATTTTTACCTCTTCAGGATCTCGGTAGAAGTAGAGATCAGGCATAACTTCCCATGGATGCTCACGGGAAATAGTGCCACGCATTCGCAGGACTTCACGAGCCAACATCCACCACATCAGACCAACTGAGTGAGCTCCCTAAACATTTGTTAGATAATGGTCAATTAGATTTTCAACATGCTCACATAAGTTCATGAATGACTATTTAACTGAATTTGAATAAAGGATCATGTCATCAACAATTCAGGAAGACAAGAAAACAAAATATAGCTTAACCAACTCAGCTTGATTTTCTTCAGATAGCAATTGACTGCTGTTTCTTTTAAATATGTAGCAAGAATCACTATCAAACCCCATTCATTGAACCCAAGAGGTTCTTATGGTGTTAGCGAAAAGACTTGCAGAAATTGATGTAGCACACTTCCTACACTCAGAAGTTCTTTGGATAGAAGCCATCCTCAGCCCTGAGTTCTAACAAGCGTGCATATATTTCCTTCCCTCCTAAAATTTGAAAACAAATTTTATATTATACCTACTCAATTTTTTTTGCGCAACCACAGCTAGAAGTGCTTTTTGAAAAAACATAGATGTATTGGAGGACATACCTTGTTGTTGCAGGGAATAGCAATATCCACATAACGCAGGGGAGAATCTGTATTGCACAAGGCAATGGTGGGAATGTTTACATACGATGCTTCAGTCAGCGGCTGGTGATCAGCTCTTGGATCAGTGACCACCAAAAGGCGAGGTTCACGAAAAGCAGCCTGGATCTGATTGGTAAATGTGCCAGGAGTAAACCGGCCAGCGATTGGAGTTGCACCAGTAGCTGCAGCAAATTTCAAAACAGCACGCTACAATGGGGAGGTAAAAGAAATGACAAAATGGATATGTTTCTAGTGAAAATTCCCCAAAATCAATAAAGCAATTACTAATTTTGCAAGTACAAGCAGGACTGAATTGAGTAATGTCATTTTGGAGCACCAGACATAAATATATATATAAGTTTGACCTAAAGAAAATTTAATTCGTATTACTTGTTCTAGATCAGTGTTTCTCAACCTTGACAATTTTAAGGCATGTGGACTTCAACTCCCAGAATTCCACAGCCAGGAATTCTGGGAGTTGAAGTCCACATGCCTTAAAATTGTCAAGGTTGAGAAACACTGTTCTAGATGGTTCGTGATGGGACATACATACAATCAGGATACAATTTTCATCTTCTGGCTAAGTGTATCCATACCTGCCCAGTATTCCTGGAAGAAATAACACTGACATCAGCTGGATTCTCAATAGCAACAATGGCACGGGCTGCTAAGAGCAGTTTTTCCCAGGTTCTCTTCAGATTGATGATGTAAATACCTCAATAAAAAGATGTAGGGTTTTCAATTAAATATGGGAATGCTCAACAAAATGCATAAAATCCAGCCCTCTTGTCTACTATTGTCTTCAAAAATCTGGAATGTGGCAGCAACTACTATCAAACCCCAGTCACAAAGAAACACTCTACTGGTGTTAGCGAAAATCCTGCCAGAATTTACTGTAGCACACTTCCGACACTCAAAGAGTTAATTGGCCAGAAACTGGCCTCAGCTCCAAGTTTTAATAGTGTGCAGTTAAAACACATACCAACCTGCTTACTCTAAGATTTCAATAGCAATAGGGTTCCATGAAAATATCAGCATCATATAAGGGAAAATTTACTTTTGTACCATTTAATTTTAAAAAAGGCCCGTGAATTGGGAAGAAAAAAAGGTATTTCAGTTCGTGACCTGTTCTATGAAGATTTTGGAATGGATAGAAACTAGGCCAAATCAATCATGAAAAGGACCCACCTGAAAGGAAGCATTAAAATGTTTTACTTTTGGCACAAGGAATAAAACTCAGGATGGGGAAATATATTGTATGAACCAACTTGGAATTTATAAATTCTGATAGCAAATTCCACTATTGTGCATAATGATGATTCTGACATCACTAACATAAGGTGAAGTCTATAATCAACAATTTTAAAAAAATCCCAATTTTTACCATCACTTTTTCTTTTATATATATACTGTTCCATCTGAAAATCTAGATTGGTGCCTCCCAAATGGGTTCCTGCAGCAAGGAATTTGAGGACATCTTCCTCCTTCATCTGTAGAACATCAAGGCCTCCGGACATTGTGAGTTTCCCTTTAAAGCAACGACAGGAAACCTAGAACAAAAATCAGCAAAATTAATTATTATTTTAAAGTTACGTTTTAATCAGTACTGCCCAGCTATAAAATGGAAGTAATAACTGCTACTATAGAGAAAATTGTTAACTATAAATCAGTTTATAAAGTCAGAATCAATAAACTTCAATTGCTGTTCTATTGTTTCCAACTCAGTTTAAGAAAAACATTCCAGCATTCAGCAATTAACTTGTAATCTAAAAAAAACAATACTGTAGTAATCAAAATGACTGGGTTTTTTAAAAAACTACTCAAGAGACTGAATAGTTTTAATGAGAAAGCTACACAAGGAAGTATACTTACTAGGCCTATTGAATGTTTTAAAATTGGGAAGAAATGCTTTGTTTGGCCATAGCACAAGTATGAGCACAGCAGCTGTTACTCATTTAGGCATATGCATCTTCAGCATTTTACAGGGGCCAGAAAAGTTATTCCTGTACTGTTTTAATGAATTGTTTTTAGTTCTTAGAAGTCAAACTGATCCTGCTAAGATGAAAATATGAACATCAGTACTTGACATCTTTTAAGAAAAAGGAAACCACTTTTCTGAAAACGATTCAAAGGACGTGGCCACTCACTGGAAAACCTCAATCCATGCATCATTCTCCCTCATTCTTATTATTTGGGATAACTTTTAATAGCTGAAAAAGAGCAAGATGGAGGTATTTTCATGGCCAATATTGCGCTGTAAGGTTAAAGGCTACAGATGGGACCAACGAAGCAAAACCAGCATGTTTTACATTTGGAGGCACATTAAAAACCTAACCATATAATAATATGGCCTCGCATTCTACTCATTTCCAGTGCCTTCGTTTCAATTTTGAACTAGAGTAAATACAGGACAGCGCTCGGTTTGCAAAGTTTCAAAACCGTCGGAAGCGCCAGGATGGCGTTTTGCAAAACGAGACAAGGCGGGAGGCCTGAAACATGCGGGGCATCCCAGCCATTTCGGCAACCCAAAGCAGAGACAGCTGCCTCCTCCCAATGCCGCCGCTTCCCACCGTCCAGCCACATTGCGTGGCCCAAGCGAGCACAGTGCCGCCTCCTAACACGCGTTACACGACTCACGAGATGACAACGCCGTATGAAGGCTTCTCTGAGGTCGAAGAGAAAGAGGGCCGCGCTGTCTGATCGCGGGTATATATAGCCTGCTTGTCCACCAATCGCAGTCATTCCCCAGAAAGGAAGTGACGTAGATTGCTTTCGTTTCCTTGCGCGGGGCTATCTCACGATAATTTCCGTTCTTTTCTGAGCGCGGCCATCGGAGTGGGGGCGGGAGCAAATGAGGTTAATGTAAATGAAGGAGGGGGGAGCTAATAGCCCGTCACGGCGTTTCTCCAACTGGGCGACTGCAAGATGTTAAGTGTGGCTGGCTGCGGGATTCTGGGAGTCCACACTTCTCATTTCAAAAAACGCTGGTTTAGGAATTCTGACAGCAAAATGCCTGGCGGAATTTTAAAAAGAGTGACTGGACTGAATCTTATTAATACGGCTTTTCCCTTTGAACGTTTCACCGTTCGGTTGCATTGTTTGTCGGCTCCTTGCCCTCATTATCCTCACACTGACATAGACGCTGACATTAGACCAGGCTCCGCACAAAGAGAATTGCGAGTCACGTCCATCCATTGAATTAAAGTGTTATATCTCAAGATCGATTTGCTTAGAACGCTTTTCTGTCCCTGCTTAACAAATCGTTCTAAAATAAAATATGGTTTTCAAATGAAAGAAAATGTATTTTTAACATGTGTTTATACAGGCCACAGACTACCAACGATTCAGAATTAGAATCAGAATAGAGCTGGAAGGGACCTTGGAGGTCTACTACCACATTCCAGCCCTCTGCTCAAGCAGGAGAACCTATACCAGGGTTAGGCAACCTTGGCTCTTTTATGACTCGTGGACTTCAACTCCCAGAATTCCTGAGCCAGCACACCTGGCTCAGGAATTCTGGGAGTTGAAGTCCACGAGTCATAAAAGAGCCAAGGTTGCCTACCCCTGACCTATACCATTTCAGACAAGTGGCTGTCCAGTCTCTTCTTAAAAACCTCAAGTGATGAAGTACCCACAATGTCTAAAGGCAAGCTGTTCCACTGTTTAATTGTCCTTATGTTAGGAAGTTTCTCCTTAATTCCAGGTTGCTTCTTTCCTTGATTAATTTCCATCCATTGTTTTTTGTCTTCCCTTCTGTGCTTTGGAAAATGAATTGACTCTCCTCCTCCTTGTGGCAGCCTCTCAAATACTGGAATACTGCCATCATGTCCCCACTAGTCCTTCTTTTCTCTAGACTAGCCATTCCCAAAACCTGCAACCGTTCTTCACTTTTAATCCTCTTAGTTGCTCTTCTTTGCACTTTCCCCAAAATCTCAACATAATTTTTGTAATGTGGCAACCAAAACTGGATGCAGTATTTCAGATGTGGCCTTACTAAGGCTTTATAAAACGATACTAATATTTCACGTGATTTTGATTCTATGCCTCTGTTTATACAACCAAAGATTGTATTTGCTTTTTTGGCGGCTGCTGCACACTGCTGGCTCATGTTTAAGTGACCATTCACTAGGACTCCAACGTTCCTCTCACAGTTACTGTTTTTGAGCCAGGTTTCACCTAATTTGTACTTGTACCTTTGGTTTTTCCTGCCCAGGTGTAAAACCTTACTTTTCTTCACATTAAATATTATTTTGTTGGATAGGGCCCATTGTTCAAGTCTTTTGGGATTCTGAGCTTGGCTTCTGGGGTGTTGTATTCCTAAAGGGCATAGTTTCATCTGCAAATTTGATGAATTGCCCTCTATTCCCTTATCTAAGTCATTTATGAAGATATTGAAGAGTACTGGGCCTAAGATGGAACCTTGTGGTACCCCACTGCTTACTTTCCTCCATGTAAATGTAATACCATTAAGGATAGCTCGTTGAGTGTGTGATGCTGTCTGTCCCAAATTTTTCTAATTTACCAAGAAGTAGGGTGTAGTCTACTTGTCAAATACCTTGCTGAAGTCTAAATATACTATGTCCACAGCATTTCGCTGGTCTACTAATTTAGTCACTTTGTCAAAGAATGAAATAAAATTGGTTTGGCATGATCTGTTTTTAACAAACCCGTGCTGGCTACTAGTTACAACTTTATTTGTTTCTAGATGTTCACAGATCTGTTTCTTGATTATTTTTTCCAGTATCTTCCCAATCATGTTAGGCTGATTGGTCTGTAGTTTCTTGGGTCTGTTTTTTTCTTTTTTCTTTTTTGAAGATGGGAACCATGTCAGCTCTTTTCCAATCCTCTGGTAGCTCCCAGTGCTCCAAGATATTTTAAAGATATAATACAATGGTTCTGAGATAGCATCTGCCAGCTCCTTCAGAATTCTGGGATGTAATCCATCAGATCCTGGAGATCTATATTCATCAAGGTCAGACAGGCATATTTTTATCATTTTCTTGCTTATTTTAATTTTTATTTCTAGTCTGTTTTTTACAGTTATGTTTTTAGTAGGTTGGGTTATAGTTTCTTTTTGTGTGAAGACTGATACAAATAATGAGTTAAGCAACTTTGCTTTCTCTCTAGTGCCTGTTACTTCCTTGTCATCTTCTCTCTTTAGTGGACCAACTGTTTCCTTGACTTATTTTTTGCTATTTATATGTTGAAAGAAACTTTTTTTGTGATCTTTGACTTTTGTTGCAAGTCTTTGTTCATTATGAGCTTTTGCTTTCCTGACTTCATCTTTGCAGATTCGGGCTATCTACTGATATTCTGCCTTAGTTATGTGTCCCTCTTTCCATTTTTTGTACTTAACCTTTTTGTCTTTTAGTTTATCAGAGAGATCTTTGTGCAACCATGCTGGTTTCTTCTCGGATTTCTTGTTATTCTTTTTTAGTGGTATTGTGTTGGACTGGGCTTTTATGATCATATTTTTCAGAGTTTCCCACCCTTCTTGAGTTGTTTTCCCCTTTAGGATTTTTATCCATGAAATTTTGCTTAGACCCTCTCTATGTTTGTTAAAATCAGGTTTTTAAATTTTAAGATGTAGGTTGGATTATACTCTATTGCTTGTGTTTGCATTATATTGAATTCCAGTATGACATGGTCACTCTCGCCCAAGGTTCCGGCAATTTCAACTCCCTCTATCACTTCTTCTCTATTTGTAAGAATTAGATCTAGAATAGCTTTCCCCTCCTCTACCTTTTGGATGACAAGCTAAGTTGGTTAGGAATCTGTTGATTCCCCCACTTGCTGCAGAGTTTGTCTCTTAGCTGATACTAGGGTAGTTAAAGTCTCCCATTACTAGTGTGGTATGTTTCCTACATAATTTTTTAACTGATTACCAAAGATTTCATCCATTTCTTCTGCTTGGTTGGGTGCCCTGTAATATGTGCCTATAGCAGTGGTGGCAAACCTATGGCATGAGTGCCAGAGGGGCACTCAGAGCCCTCTCTGTGGGCATGTGCGCCTTGTTCTTTGGCTAACTTTTCGCAGGAAAAAGCCATTTCTCAAGCCCCTTCCTAGCGAAAACAAGTCTCCAGAGCCAGCACGCCTCGCTCTTCTTAAGAGAGGCTTGTTTTGGCTAGGAAGGGGCTTGAGAAATGGCTTTTTCCTGTGAAAACATAGACAAAGAGCTTACAGTCTCTGCCAGATCTCCATTGGGATAAAAAGTCTTTTAGCTCCTATAGAGCGCTTCCAAACGCAGCCAGTCCCTGCGTTTGGAAACATTCCATAGGTGCAGAAACACTTTTTTTATCCCAACAGAGATCTGGCAGAAGGCTCCGTTTCTCAAACACCCCATTCCAGGAATACGGAGCTTGCAGTCTCTGCCAGATCTCCGCCAGATCTGGCAGAGACTGCAATCTCCGTATGCCTGGAATGGGGCGCTTGAGAAATAAAGCCTTCTGCCAGATCTCCGTTGGGATAAAAAAGTGTTTCCGCACTTATGGAGTGCTTCCAAACGCAGGGACTGGATGTGTTTGGAAGTGCTCTATAGGAGCTAAAAGACTTTATACCAACAGAGATCTGGCAGAGATTGCAAGCTCTGAATGCCTGGAATGGGGCGCTTGAGAAACAGAGCACTCATTGTTTGCAGTCACACAGGGTGCTTCAAAATGCATTTTGAATAGCCCCACCAGTGCACAAACATTCCACAATCCACAATGCCAAACCCTAACCCCCACCACACCCCAGGGCATCAACAATGCCAAATCCTAATCCCTACCCCAAGACAACCACATTCCTTCACTAACCTCGTTTCCAGCTCCGTTCTCTGTGTGCAGGGCAACAAAAGAAGTTTGTGGGACTAAACAAAAAAGATCACTCTGACCTTCCAACTTTTTATTAAAAAAAAAAAAAAGATCTTGCAAAGTTGGAAGGTCTGGTTGAATTTTTTTTTTAACCGGTAGTCCCACAAGCTTCTTTTGTTGCCCTGCGTGCGGTGGCGGAAAACAGAGCTGGAAAGGAGGTTAGTGAAGGGAGGCTTTGGGAAAGCAATGGGAGAGGGTCTGCTCTGGCCTCCACTGCCTCACACCACCAGCATCAGAGCTCGGAGGCTTGTTTTCGCCGCAAAAAGCCATTTCCCAAGCCCCTTCCTGGCGAAAATAGAGCCAAAGCGCGTCTCGCTCTTATTGAGAGCAATCCTGCGAAAACAAGGATGACAAAGGACAGCACAGTTAGTTCTGAAAATTAAATCCTTAAAGTGTGGAATTCTCTGCCAAATAATTTTAAGCCAATGAAAGCACTTGGGGTTGCTTTCCTTACTTTGTTTGGATCATCTTATGCTTGTGAATAGCTGTTTTCAGCTTTGAATTATATCAAATCTGACACCAGAAACAGACTAACAGAGTGCTGAGTGCTGCATATGTTGCTCTCAAACTTACAAAGTATGAGCCAAGGTTAGACAAGTTATCAGCATGCATACAACAGTAAAAATAACATTAATTGTTCAAAAGCATGCCAAATGCAAACTTTTACTTTTCAATAAAAAGTTGTTTGTATCATTGAAAGCTTTGTTATTGTGTTTTTCTTTTAAGACAAAAGGTGTTAATGTATGAGTTGTTTTTTCTAAACTAAAACTTCAGTATTCAGGTTAAATAGCCGTATTGGCACTTTGCGATAAACAAGTGGGTTTTGGGTTGTAGTTTGGGCACTCGGTCTCTAACGCCCTCACTGGCCTATAGCAATGTCATTTTCTTTTCCTTTTATATTAACTCATATGGATTCTAGGAGGTTTTCATTCTTGGTTTTGTGTATTTCTATAGACGTAGTGATCTTTTATATATAATGCAACTCCACCTCCTCTTTTGTTGGGTCTGGTTTTTTGAATAGTTTATATCCTTCCATCAGTACATTCCAGTCATGAGTTTTATCCCATCATGTTTCAGTAATGGCAACTATATCATATCTGCCTTCATGTACTAATATTTCAAGTTCACCCTGTTTGTTCCCTAAACTTTGAGCGTTAGTATACAGGCATTTGAGTCCTTTATTGGTCTTAGGTATGTTTCTTGTATCTCTTACTTTATAACTGGGATTTCCATCCTTTCCATCACTCTCTATTTCATTATGTTTTTCTTTTTTTATTTCTGTTTTCTCTTTACTCCCTTCTTATGTGATTGGTTATCTAGTGCTTTTTGCTTGGAATTGGGTTCTATAGGCCGTGAAGTTTGGCCCCCCTCATTTTTAGTTTAAAGCCCTTTTGATAAGATGAGCCAGTCATTTTCCGAATATATTGCTTCCAGTTCTTGTGAGGTGCAGTCCATCCCTTGCCAGTAGCCCTTCATCTAGGTAGTGCAGACCATCATCTAGGAAGCTGAAGTTCTGTTGACAACACCAATGGTTCGTTTCTAAAATCTTTTGCTCCCTAATTGGATGTGGGCCTTTTGTTGGAAGTATAGATGAGAACACCACGTGTGATCCTAATTCTTTAACTTTCTTCCCTAGCTATTCATAATCTCATTGTTTTTAGATTCATTGTTGTGTCATTGGTCCCCACATGTAGAAGAAAGGGGTAGTAATCCATGGGGTTATTTTATTAATTACAGCTTTTTGCTCCAGGGAGACTATATACTTCCTTAGGTTGACTGCCTGGTCTGAAGACTATAGTTTCTGTTCCTCTAAGAATTGAATCTCCTATCACCAATATTCTCCTTTTTTTCCCTAAGGAAGTCTGGAATAATTCTCTTCCCGTCGCAGGAATGCTGGGTTGTGCCTCTTTTTTAGAAACTATTGATGAATGCTCCTTTGTGAGTGCATGTATATTTTCTTCCAGGGGGGAGGCTGTGAAAGCGATTGTTCAGTTCCATAGGGGCTTGGAGTGGGCAAGGGTAGATAGTACGGGCCTTTGCTCTTCGTTGTTTTCGGTCTTGCTTTTTAAGTACATATGCAGGCTCATTTTTTTACGGAAGCTGTTTGTTCCCTACTGTGTTCAATTTGGGTATATCGGTTTTCTTCTTTATGTTTATATAGTCTAGGTTGGGATTTCTTGCTTTGCTCATTGAGTTTCAGAGTGGCTATAGTTGCCTCTAAAGTTCTAAACCCTTTATTTTTTCTTCTAGTAATCAAATAGATTACATTTGATACATAAATAGTTTGGGTGGGCATAAGCTGAAACATAGCAAGTCACTATAGTGTCAGTCTCTAGCTCCGTGACTTTTTTCTTTGTTTGCTAAAAAATTTAAAATTTCTAAAAATTTAAATATTCTCTGTGTTGCGAAGTGTCCGTTTACAAGAGTTTACAAGAATTTACGTCCGTTCGTTCTCTCTCTTGAAAAATTCATCAGTAACTTCCCTGTTTTAAGTGTCTGTCTCTTTTTCTGTGGTTTTTTTATTTATTTCCTCTTAGATCAATAAGAATTTAAAAATTTCTAAAGAATTAAAATAAGTAAAAAAAATTCAAATGTTTAGTTGAAATAAGAAATTGAAAAATTGAAGATTCTGTGCAGCTTACAATTAAAAACTAAGAAAAATTCAAAAGTAGGAAATATGAGCAACTGGAAAACAAATGAACAAAAAGCCACGCATTAAGGGCCCAGCATATATTTGCCTAATTCTTGGGAGAAATTATTTAGTTATTTATTAGATTTTTCTCTCATGTTTATTACTTTTTAAATAACTCATAGCCAGGAATTGAGCAGCTTGATTCTTATGCATAATCAGTGCTTTTTTTCTAAAAAAAAAAAAAAAAAAAAAAGTGCCGGAACTCATACATGTCATACAACCTGCCTTGCCTACCCTACAAGGTTCCAACCAAAAAAGGTGCCGGAACTCCGTTCTGGGCATTCTATGAGATAAAAAGCCCTGTGCATAATATTACTACTGTATTGGCTTTAAACTTTCTGATGCTAGTGATATACACAATAATATGAAACCATGCTGCCAGTTCTTTAGCTCTTCGTAAAGATTGAGTTCCTCCCAAGAACCTAGATGTTGTAAAAAATATTGGCATAGTGTATGTCCTGATACAAGTAGTGTAGTTTTTGTATTTAACAGATAAATATGTTGTCAATGCAAATTCTATAAATGCTATCCAAAGTGTTTTGATATGTTACCCAGTGCACCAATAACCATTGGGGACCACTATGTTTATGCCATAATCTTTCAACTTTGATTTTCAGATCTTGATATTTTGTGATCTATTCTTTGTATTCTACTATCCACTAGTATTGCCACTTCAATTATCCACCATGTCTTCTTTTCAAGCAGTATAATCTGGTATGTTATGAGCCAAGACTTTATCAGTTTGTATCTGGAAAACAATATTTTAGCCTGCTCATTTTCTTTTTCAACTCTATGTTCCCACTAATTTTGAATCATTTTGGCCACTATGTTATTTTGTTTATAATCAGTTTGTGTGATCTTCTGGCATAAGTAAGTATGTATTTTATTGTTCCTTTTTCCACAATCTGCACTTTGAATCATTTGATTTTTCAATTCTGACCTTGTTTTCATTGGCTCAATTGGCTCCCTTTAGTTCAGGGGTAGTCAACCTTGGCTCTTTTATGACTCGTGGACTTCAATTCCCAGAATTCCTGAGCCAGCTAAGCTAAGCTGGCTCAGGAATTCTGGGAATTGAAGTCCACGAGTCATAAAAGAGCCAAGGTTGACTACCCCTGCTTTAGTTTCTTTCCTTAATCTTTCGGTGACCATTGCCAAGTTTTCTTTACCCACTTTCCCCTCCATCTTTTTAGAAATTGACCATGTAATGCTTTTCCTTGCCAGCCTTGTCTTCATGTTTTCATTACATTATTTTAATATTCATGTTTTGTTTCCTGTATATTCAGTCCCATTTTAAACTCGCATTAGTTCTAGTTCTCGATTGTCTTTTACATAATCAGCCGCTGCAGGCTTTTCTTCTTTGACAGTTTGTTCAACTTGAACTAACCTCTACTTCTATTTCTGCAGGGGGGAGGAGGGAGAGGAGTACCATATACTATGGCATATAATCTTCCATATATAGGCAGATTATTATACAAATTACAATTCAGAATGCCCAATGAGAAGAATTCAAAGATTGTGCCAATAAAAATGACAATACTAGTAACTGACAACATCTACATACAACAGAAGAATCTTGACAGATCACTAGTATCGCAATGATCCTGGCAGGGAGAGATAGTATTAAACGAAACACAATTTGAATTTTTCCTGCTCAATAGACATACAATGCTTCCTCATTTCTGAATTCAATGGAAGAGTAATATAGTGATAAAGAATGCAATAAATTATTTTAATTTTTAAATTTTCAATTTGCATTTAAAGTACTTCATGAATTATCCTAATGAATTAGTTTAGGAAAGCGTAACTGGCTGGCTGGAACATGAGAAGAACTGCTGTAGTTTTTCACATTTTACATATTCAGATCTCTAGCACTGAAATGAAAGGGGTCTAGGATGACTCAAAGCCGCTAGCTCGACACAGCCAGCC
This sequence comes from Protobothrops mucrosquamatus, assembly GCF_001527695.2. Classification (NCBI taxonomy): domain Eukaryota; kingdom Metazoa; phylum Chordata; class Lepidosauria; order Squamata; family Viperidae; genus Protobothrops; species Protobothrops mucrosquamatus. The sequence goes on along the minus strand of NW_015386253.1, from coordinate 1,344,662 downwards.
TTCTCACCACCAAGTCCCCTCTGCCAACTCACAGCCACCATCTCTTTGCAGGACATCTCCATACCAGAACTTCGCTGCGGGGATAACTCACTGTGGGTGCTGGATGGAGCTGGGCGGGCGAACAAGCGGGCTGTCACAGGGGGCCAGGGATGGGCAGAGTGAGGTTGGAGGCAATGTGCAGACACAACGGGCGTGTCAAAATGAGAAGCTCCCACCACTCTGCAGCTTTTTTTTTAAAGCCACATTGCTTAATTTTTGAGGGTGATTTGCTCTGAAAATAAGGGCAACTTTGGGAAGCATGGGGTGGGATGTCAGCTTTTTTTTAAAGTAAAAAGATTTATTTTGAGATGCATTCAAATTATTGCATGTCAAGCAGATTTCAAAGTTTGCAGCTCCATTTAGCTGTGGTCTGATGCACCACAGAAATGGGGCTGTGTGAACAGAAATGTTTAGAGTTCAAGCTAAAAAAAACCCCTCTTCTGGGGCTGTGTGAACAGAAATGTTTAGAGTCCAAGCTAAAAAAAAACCCTCTTCTCGGCATTACTCTTTTCATAGCATCGATGTCAGCTTTGGAGGGAATATTGCTGTGACTCTTGATCCAAACGCACTCTGCACATGACCAGAAACCTGTGGAAAGCATTGTGCATATCACCAGAAACAAAAAGAAATCATCCAGCCAGCCCTGTGGGGGAAAGGTACATTGCTGTGACACTCCGTACAAACAGATGTGTTTTTGGTCATGTGCAGAGTGCTTTCATGCTGTTTCTGGCCATGAGCAGGATGCTATTTTTTCCTCAGTATTATTATTGATCTACCTCAATAAGGTTTTTCCTATTGGCTAGTATCAAACCAAGAACAGCTGATCTCATTGATCTTTCATTCATCCTTTGGAAGTGAATGTTGTCAGGTGGAAAAGTAAGAATTTCCTGGAATAATTATTTCAGTTGGCTTTGACGCTCAATAGATGTGTAATTTTAATTTTTACTTTTATTTCTATAATTTAAATGCTTCCACCTTAGTTGACTAGTTATCTTAGTTGACCTAATAAAAGACATTGTACTGTTAGAAAATGTGAAATTTAAGACAGAATAGCATACCAAAAAGTACATGGTTTTTCTAAGATATCCAACTAAAAAATGCTTTTTTAAAAAAGAAATGTATTACACCATTACTTTAAAAAAAAAACCTATGTAAGAGAAACTCTTACTAACACATGCAACTGGTTCCATTTTTTTATCCAAGAAATATCCAGGCCTTGTCATGATAATAAGAAATAGCTTCACCCAACCAATAAATCACCTGGGACTTGCTGATAAGTTTATCAGCAGACAGCATGCTAGCTTCTAGAGTGCATCTAATTCTGCACTATTTTTATTTCAGTTATTTTGTCTTAGAAATACTAACCTGAGCGCCAGTTTGATCTAATGGTTAAAGCACCAGGCTACAAAGCAAGAGACTGTGAGTTCACGTCCCGCCTTAGCTATGAAAGCCAGCTGGGTGATTTTGGGCTAGTTATACTTTCGTAGCCCAACCCTCCTCACAGGGCGGTTATTGTGGGGAAAATAGACAGAGCAAAGTATTGGATATGTTTTCTGTCTTGAGTTATTTTGTAAAAATAATAAAGGTGGGATATAAATAAATAATGTTCTTGAGTTATACATATCTTGAGTTACACATATAATTTTTTTAGAAAAAACTGTTCTGAAATCACAGCATATATATCTGATTCAAATCCAACAGTAAATTATTTCTTTGCACTGCACTGCTAAAAGTCTCCTATTTGAGATGCAGTAAGCTGCATTGCTAGCAAACACCATTGTTATTTGCAATTTATTTTTTTAAAAGTTCTCAGATAAGGCTAGAGAGTATGTCAGCCTTTGGGGCAGATGTGACTTGAAACTGCTTAGGTTCAGTTCCACGGAACTTAGTTTCTTAAACATGGTTGACTGGTGTTCAAGCAACTTGTGAAGCACGTATATCAAATATATGTGCAGGAGAAACAGCATAGGTAACTACCATGTGTCTGCCCTAGAAGCCAAAAACTCTAATTTCAAAAACATTATTGGTTTCTTTCTGCTGCTGGGAAAAAAGAAAGGAAAACGGTCAACTGCTTTGAGTGTAGATTTCAAGCTATAAACTTCTTCTGTTCTCAATATGGTCAAACATAAAGCAAAGTCAGGTTCATGCTTTCCAAATACCTTAAAAAAAGCTTTGCTGGTGGACTTAATAGTTTTATTTCCTCTTGAATCCTAGCACCAACTCTTAAATGCATGGCCTTGTCTTATTTTGGATAGGCATTTAAACCTTACACATAGGTCTGCACTCTCTTCCTGAGCAAGCCACCTTCTTAGGGAACTATTTTGATGCTGCATTATAATTACCCTCCTTCCTTTCCTTTGTGCATGATATCTAAATACTGCCTGTAACAACATCACGATCTGTGGCAGAGAGGAGTGGTAAGTATTACACTATGCTCGTTTACAACCAACTTAGTATTCAGAAGCTATTTAAAAGATTAGGTTTAACAGTAAGTATCAGGCGTTTCACTTCAAAAGTGTAAAAGAACCAAAAGTGATAAAAAATTTCCCAGGAGGAAGCATTTTTTTAAAAAATAGATTTTAATAATAATAAAATAATCCAAGACAAGCATTTAAAACATGTCAGAATTCCTTCACAGCCCAAACAAGTAAGTCCTCTTGTAGATTCCAAGGCTTCAAATCTTTGGAGATAAAGAGCTTTCTTACCCCCAAGGTAAGCATTGCTGTTAATCAGCAGAACTGCCTGGAAATAGCTTTAAATGATCACTTTTCCAACAATAGTTTTCTGCCTTCATTAGCTATGCAAAACACATTGAGCTAGTCTTCTAAAAATGTTAAGGGTATCATTCCAGCATACTTTCAAGACTGATCTTTGCAGTAAGGAGTGCACAGAATGGGCCAAGTATATTCTATTTGGAAAAAAGCAAGATGAATCTTGATTAAACAGTAACTAGGAGCAGTTTTTAGTACTAGCTTGGTATCTCTGGTCCTCCATATATTATTGGATTATAATTCCTATGCCTGTGCCATTTAATTACTGATGGAATGTTTAGCCCATCATTATTTGGCAGTATTAATTATCACAGCTTCAAAAATAATACATGCAATATTCAACTCTCTAACTTGATCTTAAATAGAAACATAGAAGCCATGTTTCATTATGAGTTTGGCAGAATTAAGACTCTAAGGAAAAGATTTCCACAACCCAGAACTGTCCATTTATGCTGGAACTGCAACTCTAGCTATATTAAATAGCACTTTTGAAAGCCACAGTGCCAACAAACCTGGAGGAAGCAAGATTGAAGAAAACTACTTCAGAAATGGCAAGATGATATCTTAGTGTTATTTTTAATCAAAATGTCAAATGAACAACCTGCCTCCAGCATCGGTGAATGCACCAACACTAGAAGTTTTTAAGAAGAAACTGGACAGCCATTTGTCCGAAATGGTATAGGGCAGTGGTTCTCAACCTTTTTAATGCCGCGACCCCAACCGGTCGTAAGTCGAGGACTAAACTGGTCGTAAGTCGAGGACTAAACCGGTCGTAAGTCGAGGACTACCCAACCGGTCGTAAGTCGAGGACTTTCCCTGCCCGGGAGCGCCGTGCATACATGTTTCCGCCCCCTGCGCTGGCCGAGGCGTAGCTGGCAAGCGGCAGAGACAGAGCAGGCTGACCACCAGCTGGCCCAGCCCAAGGGAGGTAAGGCACCCGCCGGAAAAGGGGGAAAAATGGCGGACAAAAAAAATGGCGGACAGCCTTGCTTGGCGACCCCCATGAAATGGTCAATCGACCCCAAATGGGGTCCCGACCCACAGGTTGAGAACCACTGGTATAGGGTTTCCTGCCTGAGCAGGGGGTTGGACTAGATGATCTCCAAGGTCCCTTCCAACTTTATCATTATTATTATTATTAGTTTAGCATTGATTTTCTTTCTTTAACAATTGTATCAAGCAAACAGCGAATGAGATTTTCTTGACGAAATCCTTTGCAAGGCTTCCCTCAGAATTTTTTGGTTGCGTATATAAATAGGAGCAATACTGAAAAAAGAGAAAAAACGCAGCACACAATTCTGGAGATTGAAATCAGCAAAAAGAATGTTTCTAAGTTCTAGAATCTCAACTGCAAAAAGTATTCAACAGTTCATTGAATAAAGTCATCACAGTAGAGGGTGAAAAAGTTCCTGTGGGTAAAATGGCTTTGTAGGACAATTCATACTTATTAAACAATGGGATTCTTGGTTTGCACTGATGATGTTGCCTAGTTGGGTAATGAAATGTCTGTAGGAAAACACCAAGCTCAGAGAGCATTAAGGACCCCACAGTTCAACCCTGAGCTAAAAATATTCTCTTCTATTGGTACTTACTAAACCACAAAACAGACAAAAGTCCATGCCATTTCCAAGTATGGCATAGGTTTCCTGAAATATCTCCCCCTGCTGTCACATTATTCTACTCCATTCACTCATATTCTGAGCCACTGTTTCGGCAATTCAGTATATAGAGAAAAACTGCCTAACCAAGTCACCTTTCACATAAGATTACTCCAAACACAGGTCTCACCAAGCAATCACAGTAAGTGGAAAAATAAAGGTAGAGCAATTGTTCTTGCCACATCACTTAGGATTTCAAACCCATCTTAGCCATCATTTGTTCGTATACAGTCCATGCCATTGCTGCCATCAGTGTGCGCCGCAAAGCTCGTGGAACAGCACCATGGAAAAATCCAGCCAGCCCATAATTCTGTAGAGGAGAAAAAAAAATAACCATCTAATTCTTAAGCATCAGTTCTGGATGGTAGTTATTAAAGATTAATCTTTAACTAAAGATGGAAATAAAAACTACTAACTATAGAAGTTACAATGAGTTAACAATATTTTTATTAATTAATTTATTATTTTTTGATACCCATCTTGCCACACATGTCAAAAACTATATCTATTTCTTCTAAGAGAATGCAAGCTCATCCAAAACTGGTAAATTCCACATTCCAAGTATCATCCTCTACAACCTAGTGTCAAGATAACATTTTAGAACATACTTAGATTTTCCTGATTGACATATTACAAAGAAACAGAATCGTCACCAGCATATTGATTAGCTCTCAAGTTCATAACAACAACCACCCACACCCCACCCTAACTTCACTGAGATGTGAAATAGCATTAAAGATAAAGATATTAATAAAAGATAAACAGGACTTATGCTTCCTCTGTTTCTCTTCCACAAGAGATCATTTATCAATAAACCATGGCTGTACTGTCCCTAAAAACCACAATGAAGAGAGTTTAAATAATTTATGTCCTGTAACTATAAATTAAATAATTTATATCCTATAATCATTACTTGGGATCGAATGGTTTTCTAGTTGTTTTGACTTTGCACATTAGGTGCCTATTTCTATTGGTACTATTTTTGCTTTTTTGCCACAATTATTCTACTTTTATTTGCAATCTTTGTATTTTGCGATTTTCTCCAGTTTTTTTATCTTTTATTCTACTGTCTCCATGTATTGCCAAGCCCACTATCCAGACTTTCTTTGTCTTTCTTATCAACAATTATTAAGTCTGAGGTGCTGTGTGGCAGATGCTTTTCTATTTGAATTCTAAGGTTCCAGCTTCTTTATTTTCTAACCCTTGGTCCATTTTGTGGTTCCATCAGTTCTTGTTTACAAAAAATGGCATTTCTTGCCAATATTCCAATGCACCATTGTTGCTACTATGTCCTGCTGGTGTTTGTAGTCCATCTGTGCCATCTTCTTACAGCAGTTAACAATCTAGTGCACTGTTTCTTCAGCTTCTTTGCAGAGGTGGCATATACTGTCTATTTCTGTCTTCTCAATTCTGATTTTATATGCATTTCATTTTAAGGCTTGGTATTGAGTAGATAGAATCTGTCTCTTTCTTCAACTTTTCTTCTCTTAGACCTTGTCAGGTCTTGTGCTGTGTACTTTGCCTGCTTTTTTTTTTATACTGGCCATATGGAGTCTTTGGAGTTCTCTGAGCTTGGAGACAAGCAAAAGACTAACAGAGCACATTCATGAATACCAACTAGCAGTCAGAAGACACAAAGAAAATTCCTTAATTTCACAACACACAAACAGAGCTAACTATAGTTTCAACTGGGAAACTACGAACATCCTAGATCAAACTAAATCCAAAAATGCTAGGGAATTCCTGGAAGTTTGGCATTCAGACAAATGAGCCATCAACAGGTACATAGAGATAACATTTATACATTGTTCAAAAGAGACAATAAAAAGCTAAACAATTTTTTTAGAATACCTCCTAGCCAGGAATACCAGATAACCATAGATTAACACAAGCAACACTAAACAAACCATCAACCAGTAAACAATAGCCTAATTAGGAATTACCAACTCAAACAATCAAGCACTGAATAAAAGTCTAATTAAGGAACAACCAAGGAGAAAACAGCAGTCCCGTCAATATTGATGGAGCAAAATACTGTATACAAGAAAATACTGTATGCAAGATATTATATATAACCGGAGAACAAATCCCACTCTTTTCTAGCACTGAAGAAGTTACTTAACTAGATAATGAAATTAGTGTCTCCAATATTTTTTTAGCTTTTAATTTTCTCTTTTGAATGGTATATAAATATGGTTTATCTCAATGTGCCTGTTAATAAGCCTTCATGGTATACTAGCTTTAGTGTATCTTCTTCACTGTCCTTTAGACATTCTTCCTATGACCTTTTTTCTTCCTTTAACCGTCTGGTATATTTGCAGTATTCCATGCCCACCCATGCTCCATGGTTAAGTAGACATTGTCAAATCATTGATAGATGAAGGGCATGATTCATTGTCATTATTTTTCTGGTCTTCCTATCCAGAGTTTCTCGTTCTGCTTGAGTCCAGTCCATTATTCCAGCTGCATTTTTGACTGGAATTGTGCAGGTGTTAATCACTTGATGGCATTTCCTTCACTGAGTTTGGATCTTTCTGATGTATTCACTACTAACCTTCCTCTTGATTTCAGTATGCTTGATATTGTCAGCATAATGTTGTCACCTTCATCCAGACTCTTGATGTTATTTTCCATAGGGCCTCTTAATTCCTTTAATTTTCACTATTTTCCCCTTCTTGTTGCAGGTGGGTGGACGGGGAGAGGCACCTCTATCCAGTCCAAACGCCACTGAAATATTTTGGCTGCATATTTGGGTACTGTTGAACGATGATTCTATTTCAGATATTTTTTCCCATACAGCTTCAGATCATCTGTGTAGAGGAGGTGGGATGGCCTGGCAGATATTTTTGATGTTTGATAGCCATGACCTGAGTATTTCGGTATTGTACACAGAGGAATAAATGCAATGACAGTCATGGTGATAATGAATCTCCTTGAAGGGTTCCCTCGCTTTCTGGACAAAATCTAAATCAAAGGTAGTCAACCTTGGCTCTTTTATGACTCGTGGACTTCAACTCCCAGAATTCCTGAGCCAGCTGTGCTGGCTCAGGAATTCTGGGAGTTCAAGTCCACGAGTCATAAAAGAGCCAAGGTTGACTACCCCTGATCTAAATTGTATCAAAAGCAGTATCAACCCCACAATAAAACAGGAACCAACACCATGCTTCAGAAAGCTAATTATCAATTAATGGGACTAAATAAGACAAAGCTATAGTGTTCACAACTTCTTTGTGCCCAGAGACATCTGGTTTGCCACTGCAGGAACAGAATGCTGGATTAAATTAGCCCTTGATCTTGTATAATGTTTGCACATATAACCAATCACTGCAAAATCCTGATGAAATTAATTTAGGAATACTTTTTCAGAAACATGATGAAAATGAAGTCAGCTATCAGGTTTGTTTTAACTGAAAATATTTTGTGCTGGTGATTTAAGAGCCAAAATGCTGTTAACTGTTTAATTCATTTAGCCTTACCCTGAATATTAAGGCAATAGTCTGTCCAGTCTGAAGGTATTTTTCAGATGAGAGTTGCATGTGTGTTTTGATGACATCAGCAGGCTGAGTAGCTAAAGAAGCCAGAATTCCAGCCACAGTTCCACAACCAAAGTTCACTAGTGGTGCAACTGTTGTATCTAGTTGGCCTGGAAGACAGCAAGCAAACCCACAAAGTAATTTTACAATTAATTTCTGCAAAGAATAAGTAAAAACAACTAAATCCTTTATGTCACATCATAAGCAAGGACTAATTTAGAGTCGGTGTTTTAAAACGCCAAAATTTCAAATTGAAAAGGAGTATAATTGGAAAACAAAGTGGAGATGGAGTTCTATCAGGTACGCCTGATCCACCAGTTGCGACCTTTTCTGGACCGGGACGCCCTGCGCACAGTCACTCATGCCCTTGTCACCTCCCGCCTGGACTACTGCAACGCTCTCTACATGGGGCTCCCCTTGAGGAGCACCCGGAGGCTCCAGCTAATCCAAAATGCGGCCGCGCGGGCGGTGTTGGGAGGGACTCGTTGCTCCCATGTAACACCGCTGCTGCGCGAGCTGCATTGGCTGCCGGTGGCCTTCCGGGTGCGCTTCAAGGTGCTGACCATCATCTTTAAAGCGCTCCATGGCATCGGACCTGGATATCTTCGAGACCGCCTCCTGCCGCAGATTACCCCCCATCGACCTGTACGCTCCCACAGAGTGGGTCTCCTCAGGGTGCCGTCGGCNAGACAGTGCCGGCTGGCGACCCCAAGGGGGAGGGCCTTCTCTGTGGGAGCTCCCACCCTCTGGAATGAACTACCCCCAGAGATCAGGGTGATCCCTGATCTCCCTTCCTTCCGCCGCGCCCTTAAGACATGGTTATTCCAGCTTGCGGGACTGGCCTAGGGGAAAATTTTTAGTGGGGGTTTTAAAATAATTTTAAATTTCTTAGACCAATTATTAATATTTGCCTTTTAATTATGTTTTAATCTGTAGTTTTGGTATTTTGTATTTTTATCTGGTTGTTAGCCGCCCTGAGTCCGTAAGGAGAAGGGCGGGATATAAATATAAACAATAAATAAATAAATAAATAAATTTCTAAAGGCCCTGAAAAATCTGATTGCATGAATCTGTGGTACTGCACACCTAAGAGGATCCTGTCAAAATGATCAATGTTTTGAAAATTTTGAATATATCATGCTTGCTTCACTCCTATTCATATGATTAACATAAAAAAATTCTTTCAGCATCATTTTTCTCTTAAATCTGGCAGCTGTGATAGTTATACAAGTAAGAAACAAATCAAATTCCAGGAAGTTGAATGACAACTTGGTTTACATTTACATTATTAATTCAACATTCCTAAAAAGTAACACTGTTATAAAACTTCTAGTATTACTTGAACATACAGATAAATATTAGAGTCAAAGGAAATGCAGGTACCTCCTTTTTTTAAGCATACAACTTTTAGACCAGGGGTGTCAAACTCAATTTCACTGAGGGCCACATCAGGGTTGTGGTTGACCTCGGGGGGGGGGGACATGGTCAGGGTGGGCGTGGTCAGGGTGGGCGTGGCCAGCTCAACATCGCTTGTGTTGGGCACCTGTGTGATCTGGGTGGGGCTGGGGGGATCCAGCCTGGTCCTTGAGCTCCCAGGGCACTGGGACCTACAGCCCAGCCCAGCCCTGCTATCACAAGAGGGCGCCCTGCTGCACTTATCTCCTCCTTGAAGCTGCTGCTGCTGTTTTTGCTCTCCTTGGCCAGGTTGCTCATGATGTGTGTGGGAGGGCAAAGTATGTGGGTCAGAGGGAGGCCCACTCTCTCTCCATATGAGGAAACCTGGATTTGTAATTAAAGTATCCTCAGCAATAGGATGGGAGACCACCAGGAGAGATCAAGAGGAGGAGACAAGGGGATGGCAAAAGGGCGGCAGGGCTGCTGGTGGCCAAATGCTAAGACAGCACTTCCCTCAGACCCTCCCTCTCTCTCATTGTAATCCCCTTCCTCCCTCCCTCCCTCCCTCCCTCCCTTCCTTCTTCCCTTTTCTTCTTTTTCCTTCCCTCTTTATTCTTTCTTCCTTCCCCCTCTTTCCTTCTTTTTCCTTCCTTACTCTCTTCCCCTCTTTCCTTCTTTTTTCTTTGTCTTTCCTCTTTCCTTTCTCCTTTCCTGTCCCTTCTTGGATGCTCAAATGCAAAAGGGGAAACATTTCTCGATGCCACCATGGAGAGCTTGGCTGACATGGGCAAGGCAGGCGCGCACATAGACTCAGCAAAGTGGAGCCAGGCGTGGTGAGGGGAGGCCCGGCAAAGCAGAGCTGGACAAGGAGAGGCCCAGTAAAACGGGGCATGGCCGGGCATGATGGGCGAGGCCGGGAGGGGTGGGGTGAGGCCGGGTGGGTCGGGGTGAGGCAAATGAGCTGCAGCTGTTCCTGCACACTACCAGCCTCTGAGCGCTTACTATTTCCTGTGTGTGCGTCAGGAGATTGCCCAGCCGGGTTGGGGTGGGCCAGGGCTGGGGCAGCGGGGGCCAGTCCCTTGCCATTTCTGGAACAGCTCCAGGGACCAAATTTGGGCCCTTGGCAGGCCATATCCGGCCCGCGGGCCTTGTGTTTGACATGTCTGTTTTAGATAGCAGCAGCTTGTCTTTTTTTCAGAATTGTTATGTCTAAGCATTCAAATTGAAACACATGATTAATTTTTACATTCTTTATACCAAGCCATTCAGTCATTGTTAAAAGATTCATGGATCCAGAATCAATATGCTACAAAACAAGGCTTATGATTTAGAAAACCAAAGAAAGACGTAACATGTGCAAACTCAAGAACATTTCGGGAAATTTCAAAGGAAAGAACAATTACAAAGTACTAGTTTTATGTAACAAATGACATACAAAAGGACATTTTTAAAGATAAAGATGTAAAAGATTTCTTGCCACAAAATCTCTTATAGAAACTATTTCATCTATTTTAAATTCTACAGAATAAGCCACAGAACCTTTTCACTTACCATACGGTGCAAGCTTTTGGGTCTGTGTGTAGAACATCAGATAGATGCCAGAAAAAGGTGCATCACGTAGAAGTGTTGCTGACAGGCCACTAAACAATCCCCGAGCCCCTTCTGACCGGTAGATATTTCTCAGGGCTCCATACACACTTTCATAGCTGTATTTTCCACTCTGTAAATCAAATGTAATTATCAAAGTGAACATCCTACCACAAAAACGCATGTGAATTTCTGCCAGAACTTAAATACACATGGAGCAGAAAAAAGTTCCAAATTACAAAGGATAATACTGGAACTATTGTAAGCTAATGATATCCATATTGAAACAATTTATTGTTATGATAGAATGATTTATATCAGAGATGTTTAAAAAAAATCATGGCATTAATGTTCCTGATATTTTGATATTATTACACCAATTCTATGGCAATTCTATTTTTTTAGTTGTTGCGATAAGTTGCTTAGAGTTGGAAAGAGTGAAATAACATAAAAGGATTTGAAGTGTATAAATAAAACTCTCCAATAAAAAAACAAATCCTCACCTCATACCGTGTTTTTACTACTGTGACGGGTAACATACAAATAACAGCTACAGTCCGTGAGGTTGCTCCCAAAAGAACTGATTCCAAGGCAGTAGGAGAGTGTTCCCACAAAAAATGCTGTTTTATCATATATAAGGTGCTGAAGTAAATCCCAACTCCTGGAATGCAACGTATAAAGGACTGCAAAATGATGGCAAGCAGAACACATACGGACAGAGAGAGAGAGAGAGAAAGAGAGAGACAACAATCATGCAAAGAAACAAATTTAAGGAAACCCAGATTTTTATTGGCTATTTTTAACTTTTATTTCAAAAGGATTGAGGCCCAATCTATTTTTTTTTCCAATTTAACAATGTTGCATTTCATGCAAGAAGCTCAAGAAATTTGCACGAAGTAGGATAGGCTGGGCAAAGGCAACTTGTCTAAAGTCATTTTATCAACTTCAAAAGTGAAGTGGAGATTTGAACTTCCACGGTCTTTAGCTCTAGTCAGATATTTCAGTTCCTGTATCTAAATTTCAAGCTTCATTCTTCAGCAACAGGGGCACCCATGTGCAAGCACTTTTGTCAAAATGCCCTTAATCAAACTAAAGAGACCACAGAGGACATGAGTGACGAAAAATTGTCACTGCACTTTTGGAAAGGAGAATACTAATAGATTCTTTAGACAATATGTATGATCAAGTAAAGCAGTATGGAAAGCTAATCATCAGACAGAGGTGTTCCCATACTCTGTGATTAAAAAGGTACTAGTGACCAATGAATTACACTTCCATGGAATCCAAATAAACAGCAATTTATGTTTGTGAGAAACAGCTGAAACACTGTGGCCATGTTCAATCAATGTGTGGTCTAGAAGTTGGTTAGATTAATTCAGAATATGGTAGGAAACTGGCCATTGTTTTGGCATAAAAGAACCTAGATCCCATAATGGTTTAGTCTGATCATATATAGTTTACTTGGATCTCTATGTCACCTGAGCATTCCCTTTCAGACTTCCAAATTCCATTTTGAAAGCTCTATGGCCACTGTTATCCCCTGGCTCAACAATGTTCAATCAAATGTTATTTTGAGCCACTGTTGGATAAATTTATTCCTGAACTGGTTGCCACTGGCTTGTAGTGGGAAGGATTAAGGTTTCTTATAGATTCAAACTCAAAATAAGCTCATTCCAACAAATCCAATGCAAGCAAAAAAAGTCACACTACTTATTAGAGACAACTCACTGGAGAAACACCTTTCCACAGCCCAAATATACTTTCTGTACGAGCAACTTTGAGGAGTAAAGCTACCATCTTAATACGGCCTGATCTGGGGGGAAAAATATATTGGATATTAGAAACAGGTATAGCTCAACAACCATGTATTACAGCTTCTCTACTGGGGGACATTCTGAATGACAGCCTCCCCACCCCACAATCCCCCCATAAATACCAGCAATTGTACTGGCTGTAATTATGAGATTGAAAATTTAATCCCACTGGAAGATTCCCAGTTCAGAAATATGCTCTACCAAAATAGTTGATAGCATACACAAGGCATTCTTCAACCTAGTAACTTCTATATGCATTGGGACCACAACATAATTCCCAACCAACATTGGCAAAGATCCACTGGAGACCAAGACACTTTTTCCTGAAGTTATTTAGATACAGGTAAATCCATACACATGGCTAAAATTCCACAGTTTTTATCTGTTGATTCCCAATATTACCATTAGAGAAAAATGCAAAATTTTGCTGTTTACTTCACTACTGGCAACCATGTAGAGAAACTATCTTCCTGAATTTATGAGTAACTCAGATGTGCTATCTGAATGTTTTTCTCTTTGCACAATTAAGTTGGGATTTATCAATAAAGCCAGCCTGTAAGCAGGCAAGGCGTAACACCAACTTTTCCTATAAGGAACAGCAATAGACTTATATATCAGTTCATAGTGCTTTACAGCCCTCTCTGAGAGGTTTACAGAGTCAGCATATTGCCCCCAACAACCTGGATCCTCATTTTACCAACCTCGGAAGGATGGAAGGCTGAGTCAACCTTGAGCCAATCAGGATCGAACTCCTGACAGTCAGCAGAGTTAGCCTGCAATACTGCATTGGAACCACTGCGCCACCAAGGATCCTAATGCATAACTTTTATTTAATAAAACACCAATATGGATGTATTCACTTATAAAATCATGTAAAACCTAGGACTACACCTTTGCCTATCTCATTGTTATATCGATTTCAGCCTTTCCCATCACCTGATCACTTGATTTTAGCCCAGAGCTTTAAAGTCAACAGCAGAAGAATCTCCTATAAATATTTGAAATACTTGCCCACTGACAGTTGGCTGCACAGTCTGTAGCCTAGTTTTCAGCAAGTCAAGAGGCTGGAAGAGCAGGGTAGAGCATGTTCCACTGACAGAACCACAAAAAAAGGCTTTTAGCACAGGATGCATCTTGAAAGAAAAACAAACAAAATTAGATTGGATGCACAGTCAAAAATTAAAACTACACAATTTTTAATAACCATATCCCAGACTTTCTAGTCCTAAAAATAAAGATTAGATTAGATTAGGTAATATTTAATAAGTAAATGTTTTCAAATAAATAAACATTTATTCTTAAGAAAGCATAATAATCTTTTAAATCTCTTATAGAATCCTTTAGCATATAATTCTTGTTTAAAACATTAGCAATTTCTTCATTATACTTACTAATTGGGTAACTGCTGGAAAGTTTTTCACAGAAATTAATATGGCATCTATCTGAGGAATTTTGATTTCTTTTAACACATACTCATTTATCATGATTTCTATATCTACAACTTGTTTACAACTTCAAGTAATCTATCATTTAATAGAAAGAACGGAAGGTGTGGGAAAAGTTTCAAAAAGTATATTGAGTCAAAAAAAGTTAGAAATAAATGAACACTAAGAAAGAATGAGGTCAGCTGGAAAGAATAAGATCAGAATTGTGGCATCTCAGACCCCTAGAATCATATAACCACAGATGTCTTAGCAGAATAGCTTACAATATTGCCTATCAGCTAAAAAGGCTAAAACCAAACTGTTTATAAGGAGCAGCTGTACAAAATGTAGAATGCATCCATAACTTCAGATTTGACTTCTAAAGTATTCAGATGATAAACATTAGTATTTTTAGATCATTATCCTTTTCGCAAAATGCTGTCAGTTGGCAACCAAAAAAAGAATATGAACATGCCAGCTGAAACTATCATCCTTTGAAGAAGCCAAATGCCTACCATAAAATTAAGCAACCTTCAAACATTATCTGGATCCTTTTCAGCCTGGGCTCAGGCTGGGGTATAGCACTGAGATGGCATTAGTTATGCTTGCTGTTGACCGTTCGAGGGCTTGAAATGGCAGTGGTACAATTGCCACGACTCTCTGGATCTCTCAGCAGCTTTCAATACCATCAATCATAATATTCTTCTAGAATGGCTCCAGGGGTTAAGAGTAGAAAGCGTTGTTTTGCAGTGGTTCTCTTCTTCCATGGCTGGTTCTAGTTGGTGTTGGTGGGCGAGGAGAGATCGAGCCCTTAGGTCCTACAATGTGAGGTATTTTAGGGCCAAAATCTTTTGTTACCCTTCTTTAACATCTACATGAAATCACAGGGTGAAATCAGACAACAGCACAAGGTTGGACAAGTGACATTGTTGGTATGTCCAAATGCCTAGAGGCCATAAAAGCATGGATGGGGATGAACCGGCTCAACCCTGGCAAGATGGAATGGCTTTGATCTTTTGGATCCCCATATCTGATGATCTTTGATCCTGGATGGAATTGCACTTGCCCGAACCAAGCTGGTGTGCAATTTGGGGGTCCTCTTGGACATGGCTCCTGCTTGATGAGCAGATGGAAGCCATAGCTAGACGGTCTTTGCATAGTTGCATCTTGTGTGCCTTCTGCACCATTTTCTGGACCAGGAGGCCTTGTTCATGGTAAGTCATGCCTTACCCAACTGTCAGCTGCATTACTGTAATGCTTTTTACAAGTGGCTGCCTTTGAAGACCATTCAGAAGGTGCAACTGGTACAGAACACAGTGATACACATAGTTTTGGGTGTCCATAAGTTCATCCATGCTATACGTTTGTTGCACAAGCTGTACTAGCTTCCAGTTTTCTTCAGGGTGCAATTCAAGATGCTGATTGTCACCTTTAAAGCCCTGCATGGCACAAGACCTTGTTATATGCAGGACTGCATAAGAATATCCATCCATCCCAGATCAGATAGGCTGGGCACGTTCAAGGTCCCATCCCTGAAATTTTGCCACCTAGACGCACCTCAGAAGCCATGAGGTACCTTCATGGCTACCCATATGTTGTGGAACATTTTTCCACTGGTTATTTAATAGGCCCTCACACTTCTAGCTTTCCAGAAGGCCATTAAGACCTCTGACCACACTTAAATTTGCACACTAGAGCAGGGGTTCTCAACCTTGGCCACTTTAAGACTTGTGGACTTCAACTCCCAGAATTCCTCAGCCAGCTTTGCTGGCTGAGGAATTCTGGGAGTTGAAGTCCACAAGTCTTAAAGTGGCCAAGGTTGAGAACCCCTGCACTAGAGTATTAAATATGTTCACCACCATGGGTTACATATAAAAAGGGTGGGGGGGAAATGTAATAATGTCACCGAGAAGCAAAACTATCTGATGGCCTCTCACACTGTGCCGATCTTGTATCTGCCTGCAGTGCTTATATAACAGTTTCTCCTGGTAGGTGTCCCATAGCTACAGTCCCCTTTAAGCCCAGACAGAGGAGCCTGGGACCTGTACCAAGAGTTTGGGAAGAACAAATACACCCGATGCCCTTTACATACAGATAATACTGCACGCTAGGTAAGAGGTAGCGTTTGGGGAACAACTAAACCCCACGGGACTCGGGAGGCGTCGCTGCTGAGTAACGTTACCGTCCCTCCCTTTTCTTAAGCCAGAGAGATACGAGGTGAGGCAAACGACTTCACCAACCAGCACAGCCTCCTCTTTCCTCCCAGAGGAACCGCGGCCCTTTTCTGATCCGGCACCAAACCAACTTCTCAGCTCGGATTCGGATTTTGCCGGTGCGGACATTCCACGCAGCTGGTATCTGGGCGCAAGGGGCGTGGCGTCGGCGGCTCGCCTCCATCCCCGGGCCAATCAGAAAGAAGGAGAGGAGCCAAGACTGAAATGTCACTCTTTAACTCTTTCTCCGCCTTCGTGCTCGGTTTACTTTAACTAGCGCAAGCCTAGGAGGCATCCCACCCCAGGATGGATACAGAAAACGGTGGCCAATAAGAAAGCACGCTCACGGTTAAATCCTTTCTCAAGATAAGGTGCTCTGAAACAAAAATAACTTTCGGTTTCTAATCTTTCCCTCTTGCAGCTCTGTTATTTTGCAAGCAAACAATGTTTCCTCTCATGGTATCTAAGAAACCCAACCTCCTGGATTTGTAAAAACTTCATTTGAAACACCCCAGACGGCTCTCCAGCCTACTTTTGAGAGAAAAGGGACAACCCAATGTTGTGCTTGCTCTTCGGGAGTCTTTCTCAAGGAATTCCCGAGAAAGGTTTCTTTCACTAGCACTATCCGTGTTAGGACCTGCAATAACCTGCACCAACGTGCCAAGTCATTAGCCATGGTTTGCCATTTACAACACCCTAAGCCACTTTGCTGCGAACCGAATCTCAGCACTTATACTTTAGATTTCCCAGATCATGTGATTCTATCCACGCTTCCCAAAAATGTTAGCCGCCCACCCACGACACTGGATCGTTTTACAACCACAAGTTGAGCCGCTTCCGTGTTCTTACCGCTATAAATTCCACTTTGTGCTGCGTTTGGAGCAGAGCAGGAGTCCATTTCTGTATCATTTAAAACCTATGAAGGGGCCTCCACATTAATTAACAAAAATCAATACAATAAGGTTATTAATAATAAAATAAAATTCGACAGTTGTCAAAAGGGCTTCCTCCTTCAATTTTTTTTTTAATCCAAGAGGCTTAGCGGAAGAGGAAGGAACCAGCAACCTAGAGATACGAAATATGAAGAGAGGCATATTCCCAATTCTTTTTCCACTTCAGGATTCTATTTAGGCGCAGCAGCAATTTCCCTGGCTTCGGCCCCAAAGTGCCCAAAGATTTATAGAAGATGCAAAATGATGGAAAACATTCTTGGACTATGTTCATGTTACTAATGGTATTTTTTCAAAAAGTGCTTCGTGATAGAACAAGATTAGTTTGACTACCTCAAACGCTGAAATTTCAAGCAATTCTGCCCATGAGGTTTCCCCCAAATATTCGACTGCCCCCCCCCACACACACCCGTTTCTGTATTTGGAAGAGTCCTGAAGGCATGACTCTTTTGATCAGGCTTTTCATCAGAATGATTGAAGTCTCTTCCTTTTTGTTCTCCTCTGAATTTATTTTCTTTGCAATCATTGTTCCTTCTGTCTTATGCTGGTTGGTTGGTTGTGTTTTGGGTCTATCTGTACATTTTCTACTGTTTTGCACTTTTAAATGTTTTAATAATTGCAAACCCCTCAGATCATTGGGAATTGGATAGCATATACATTTAATAAATTATTATTATTGGTCATACAGTCACCCAGATATAAACAGTGGATTTGACATTTTTATACTCTCATTGAATTCTTTCCAAAGATCTGCGAATGCTCCCCTCGCTTCCTTTTCCGTCCGGTTCGGCGTTGACTTTCAGTGCCATATCGCCATCTAGTGGCGGTCCAATAAATGGCTGCCCTTTAAAATACTGTAGTATTCATCATTATTTTAGCCATTATTTATTTATTTATTTATTTATTTATTTATTTATTTATTTATTTATTTATTTATTAAATTTATATACCGCCCTATCTCCCTTACGGGACTCAGGGTGGTGAACAGGCGATACTAAAAACCACAATAATAAATAAATAGTTTCTGTGCTAAAATCGAATTAAATAACAGGCCTGTTCTAAAAACACCCCATACAAAACCCACTATAGCAGAGGTCACCAACCTTTGTTGGTTGGCAGACCTGATAAAAAGGGAGGGGGAAGCATTTTGTGTGTGTGTGTGCGCATGCGCGCACGCGCATGGGGCCACAAGCACACATATGCCACAAACAGGGCAGGGCTACCGCCTGCATGATACTCAGTAGCCCTGCCCCATTCTTGCATGGTGCAGCGCCTTGTTTTGCGCCCCACTGTGCGGCAGCGGCTATTTTTGCAGAATGGTGGCGACCCATTTTTGTGCCTCATGGTGTGGCAGCACCCTGTTTTTGTGCCCCGCAGCACAGTGGTGGCCCGTTTTCATGCCCCGAGGTGCGGCGGTGGCCCATTTTTGCGCCCCGCAGCTGTGGGGCTAGCACAAGAGAGGGGGTATGCACATACACGCGCACACACACTGGCCAGCCTGTCCTGCAGCCCAGTGACCAGGAGGCCACAGCCCATTACCGGGCCACAGCCCACAGGTTGGGGACCCCTGCACTACAGGATGAAGGCATGTTCTGCATGTTTCCAACCAATATGGCCCTGAGATTTCTTTTGCCAATTGTACCCACAATACTTGCTGAATTGTAGTATTATATATACTATTCTGATTCTGGTCTCCATAGAGTATACTGTAGAATCAGAATAGAGCTGGAAGGGACCTTGGAGATCCTCTGGTCTACTTGGACTTGCTCAAGCATTTCTGAAGAGTGACTGTCCAGTCTCTTCTTATAAATCTCCAGTAATGAAGCACTCACAACTTTTTGACAGCAAGCTGTTCCACTAGTTAATTGTCCTCACTATTAGGAAGTTTCTCTTTAATTCCAGGTTGCTTCTCTCCTTGATTAGTTTCCATCCGTTGTTTCTTGTCCTGCCTCTGGTGTTTTGGAAAATAAGTTGACCCCGTGCTCTTTGTGGCAACCTCTCAAGTACTGGAACACTACTATCATGTCAACCCTAGCCCCTTTTTTCTCTAGACTAGCCAAATCCTGCAACTGTTCTTTATATGTTTCTGTGTCCTTTAATCATCTTAGTTGCTCTGTAATTCAGTCAGTCAGACTATTCATTTTTCAGAAAAGTTGGAACATTTAAATTAGTGGTTATTTGCTGTTTCATAGCAATCTTCATATACTTATCAAGCACTCTGTGTTTCTTGATTTAGAAATAGGAGCTTTTTTCTCTATAGGTAGTCCTCAACTTATGACTGGTTCCTTAGTGACCATTTGAAACTCTGACTCAAAAAAGGGGACTTACAGCTAGATTCAAAGTTTTGACAGTTGCAAAATATAGTCACATGACTAAATTTCAGGCACTCAGCAACCAGGATTCATTCATCCATCCATCCATCCATTTATTCATTCATTCATTCATTCATCAAACAAAAATTACAAATTTGAACTAACAAAATGAAAAAAAAACTAAAATGTGACAGGGACAATAGGCATGCACATACCCCCTTAGGAATATCTTAAATATGGGATGAGTTCCACAGAAATGAAGTTGTAATTAAAACTGTGAAAGTTAGTATCTGACCAAATTTACAACCATTTGCAGCATCCTGCGGTCACATAACTCCATTTTATGATCATTTTGCTGAAAATCAGCAGTTATTTCTGATTTATGGGTTAAAAAGTGCCCAGAGTAAATTATGGGTTCACTTAACAACTGTTTTCCTGACATTTCAATGATATGCTTCAAGATCCCACTAGAGAACCATCATTTTAGCACATGTATTTCTTTGACATTGTCTTCAAAAATCTTTTCTTTGTTCTAGGAATTGAGATCTCTTCTTTGGTGCTAGCCCAACTGCTCCACTAATATTTTGCATTCATTTTAGATTTTAATTAAAGAAAAATTGTGATCCTGCATGCATACTGCCAATCTCAACCTTTGATCTAAAAACATGCCAAAAAGGGCTCAGAATGTTTTCTGTTTTTCCTATGAGTTGCCAAACAATATCTTTTTCCCAGGCACCATAATACCCATTAGAATCATGACATTTAATAATAAAAATAATAATAATAATAAAGTTGGAAGGGAACTTGGAGGTCATCGAGTCCAACCCCCTGCTCAGGCAGGCAGGAAATCCTACACCATTTCGGAGAGGTGGTTGTCCAGTCTCTTCTTAAAAACTTCCAGTGTTGGAGCATTCACCGCTTCTGGAGGCAGGTTGTTCCATTGGTTAATTGTTCTAACTGTCAGGAAGTTTCTTCTTAATTCTAGGTTGCTTCTCTCCTTAATTAATAATAATAATGATAAAGTTGGAAGGGACCTTGGAGGTCATCTAGTCCAACCCCCTGCTCAGGCAGGAAACCCTATACCATTTTGGACAAATGGCTGTCCAGTTTCTTCTTAAAAACTTCCAGTGCTTCTGGAGGCAGGTTGTTCCACTGGTTAATTGTTCTAACTGTCAGGAAGTTTCTCCTTAGTTCTAGGTTGCTTCTCTCTTTGGTTAGCTTCCACCCGTTGCTCCTTGTCCTGCCTTCAGGCACTTTGGAGAATAGCCTGACTCCCTCTTCTTTGTGGCAGCCCCTTTGTGGCAGCTATCATGTCCCCCCTCGTCCTTCTCTTCGTTAAACTAGACATACCCAATTCCAGCAACCGTTCCTCATATGTTTTAGCCTCCAGTCCCCTAATCATCTTTGTTGCTCTTCTCTGTACTCTTTCTAGAGTCTCAGCATCTTTTTTACATCGTGGTGACCAAAACTGGATACAGTATTCCAAGTGTGGCCTTACCAAGGCATTGTAAAGTGGTATCAATACTTCACATGATCTTGATTCTATCCCTCTGTTAATGCAGCCTAGCACTGTGTTGGCCTTTTTGACAGCTGCAGCACACTGCTGGCTCATATTTAGGTGATTGTCCACTAGGACTCCGAGATTCCTCTCACAGTTACTACTATTGAGCAAGGTACCCCCTATACTATACCTGTACATTTGGTTTTTCTTGCCTAAATGCAGAACATTACTTTTTTTCACCATTGAATTTCATTTTGTTAGATAGCGCCCAGTGTTCAAGTCTGTCCAGGTCCTCCTGTATCTTAAGCCTGTCTTCTGGAGTGTTGGCTATTCCTGCCAGCTTGGTGTCGTCTGCATATTTGATGAGTTCCCCATCTATCCCCTCATCCAAATCATTGATGAAAATGTTGAAGAGCACTGGGCCTAGAACAGAGCCCTGGGGCACCCCACTACACACTTACCTCCATGTAGATGTGGTTCCATTGAGGACCACACGCTGAGTACGGCCGGTCAGCCAGCTACAAATCCATCTGGTGGTGATGCTGTCTAACCCACTCTTTTCTATCTTATTGAGTAGTAGGTTGTGATCTATTTTATCAAATGCCTTACTGAAGTCCAAGTAAATTATATCCACAGCATTCCTCTGATCCACTAATTTTGTCACTTGGTCAAAGAATGCAAAAGATTTGTCTGGCATGATTGTTTTTGACAAATCCATGTTGGCTTTTAGTAATGACTTTGTTTGCCTCTAAGTGTTCGCTGATTCGATGTTTGATTATCTTTTCCAGAATCTTTCCAGGTATTGAGGTCTGGCTGATAGGTCTGTAGTTTCCTGGATCTATTTTTTACCCTTTTTTGAAGATGGAAATTACATCAGCTCTTTTCCAGTCCTCTGGTAATTCCCCAGTGCTCCAAGATTTTTGAAAAATATAGTTCAGTGGTTCTGAGATCACATCTGCCAGTTCCTTGAGACCCTTTGGTGTAATCCATCTAGTCCTGGTGATTTGAACTCGTCTAGGCTGGACAGGTGCTCACTTATCATTTGTACTACTCCTACGTGGTATCCATTAGACACCCCGCCCCCAATTATAAACATGAATTAATAAAAAGCCCTGAATTCTTAACATCACAAATGTCACAAGATAAATGAAATGCCCAATTTTATAAGATATCCTGGGGCAACTCAAATCTCACAAGAATTGGGATATTATATTTTAGTACTTGCTCCATTGCACAAAAATCAGTTCTGCTTTTGATCCCTGAAATCATAATGCATAATGTTTTAATTTATTCAATTCTGCTGTATGCTATTTCAAGTCTGAACTTTGTTGTTTTGTCATCCAAGAATGTGCATTACTCTTGGAATTATTTTCAATCAGATTTTTTTTGTAAACATTTTTTTCACCTTTTTTTTTTTTTACTTTCATTAGTTCAGCTTTCAGAAAAAGAAGTTTTCTGACTGGCCATAGCTATTTCATGAATGGGTGGGTTACAACTTGCTGCTGTGCGTGATCCAATTGTTTTTCCCGGAAGCTTGTTAAATTAAATAAAAGGTCAGGTTACAAAAACCTCCATCTCCTCTTTTGGAGAAAAAGAAATCTGTCTTGAGAATGTAAGGTTTTTCAGCTCAGAATCCAAATAAAAATCAATGAGACTCTGAACATGAGGCCTCTGAATCAGAATACAGCTTTATTCCTTTGATCAAAGTTATAGGCTGGGCGCTTCAATCTTTTGTCACACGCAGGCACTGCTGTGAGACAGCAGAGAAAGAAAGGGCACCTAATCAGAAAAAAATTCTTCTTTTTATAACTAATACATATTACAAGGTTCCTGCGCATCTAAAAGGTTCCTTTGAATCTCCTTATCTATCCTATCCTAGTTACATTTCTGCATCTCTAAGCTTGAACACACAATAGCTCAATAGCTGGCAATTAGCCCATTAACTTTGTTACTTCGCAGGCCATTAGAGAAGCAAAGAACTGTTACATTTACGATCGGAGGAAAAAGGGGATGGAAAGGGAAGGAAGTGTTGCAGTTTGTTAGCTAGGCTTTCTCTTTAAACAGAGAAGTAACAGAAACATTTTCTTTGGTCAGCACAATTTAAAATACAATGGAGCACATACAGAAAGCAAGCAAGAATAAATGAACAATAGCAAGAATACATGAACAATTGATTATACATAAAATATTATTGTTGTGTATTGACCCAATTTCTAATGGCAGTTATAAGCTGTTAACTGAATATGTTTAAATCAAGTCTCTAACTGTTTGTGTATTGTTACAAGCCTGCACTTTGGGTGGCAAATAGTGCTTTAAATTCATTGGCTGCCACCTAGTGGCAGTCTGGTATAAATAGGAGCCAAGCGGCTATTAGAGTCGCTTCTGTGTTTACTCAATAAAGAGCTGTTGCCTAACCTTCAGTCTGATCAATGCCTCACCGATCCCAGTATTTAACAATGGCGACGAAGGTGGGATATGCTGCTAAGGATAGAGAGAGTTGAAGCATTAGAACCAGAGCCAGAAGTCAATAAGAGCTGAGACCAGGCACTAGCGCCCTGGTAGGACCGTGTCCGTCCTGACAGCAAGCCACCCTGGAGGCACCATTCTCCTGAGGGATCCGTCCCCACGATTCACACAGCAGCATAAGGCATTCGACAGACCTCGAGAGAGTCAGCTATGGCCAAGGTGGGCAAGCTGAACGAATTTGACGTTTTCCACCCAAATCAATGGAGCTCCTAAGTCTCCAGGGTGGAGAATTACCTGTGGGCCAACCAGGTAAGGGAAGATGGACTGAAGGCTGCTACTCTGCTATGTGTGTGCAGACAGGTGACCTTCGACATAGCAGAGAACCTGATAGCCCCAGCCAGCTTAGAATTAGTCACCTACACCAGGGCTTTTCAACCTTTTCACCCATTGTACCAGTTAAACCTGACTTGTGTTGACCTGATGGTCACACCAATGCAATTTCCTGTAAGGGAGGAGAAAGCAAGTTTACTGCACCAATTCCTTTTCTGCATAATGGAAGCACCAACTTGCTATTTCCCACACTGTTTGTCCGGTGAAGAAATTGTGCAGTTTCTCGAATGC
This sequence comes from Protobothrops mucrosquamatus, assembly GCF_001527695.2. NCBI lineage: Eukaryota > Metazoa > Chordata > Lepidosauria > Squamata > Viperidae > Protobothrops > Protobothrops mucrosquamatus. The sequence goes on along the minus strand of NW_015386253.1, from coordinate 1,320,378 downwards.
CCTTTGCTTCGTCATCTAGAGCAGGGCTTTTCAACCTTTTCACCCATTGTACCACCTTTAGGATAAGGCAATATCCGAGTACCACCACTCACCCAGCAAGGTATCAAAAACTTGATCAAAAAAAGAGAGGAAAAAATGATAAAGTACAGGTAGTCCTCGAGTTACAACAATTCGCTTAGTGACTGTTCGAAGTTACAACGGCATTGAAAAAAGCAAATTATGACCATTTTTCACACTTAATGCTGTTGCAGCATCCTCAGGGTCATGTGAGTTACATTCGGATGCTTGGCAACTGATTCATACTTATGATGTTCACAGTGTCCCAGGGTCATGTGATCACCTTTTGCAACTTTCTGACAAGCGAAGTCAATAGCCAGGGGGGCGTGGCCAGCTCACCTCTCAGGTTGCGGGGTGTCTGTGGGAAGTGCGGGTGGGAATAGGGGGGGATCTGTGAGTCTCTGGTGGAGGGGGTGGGACAGGCATGGGCACCTTCCTTTCCTCCCTCTCTCCCTCCCATTGTCCCTTCCTTCCTACTTTCCTTCCTTTCTTCCTTCCCTCCCTCTTTGTCCCTTCCTCCTTCCCTCCCTCCCTTCCATTGTCCCTCCCTCCCTTCCTTTCCTTCCTTCTCTCTTTGTCCCTTCCCTCCCTCCCTCCCATTGTCCAGCACTACAGGAGCGGGGAGGGCATAAAAGAGCCCAGAGGGGGCAATTGGAGTTTGGCTGCCGCTGCCGCCACTGCCGCTATTGCTGAGCCAGATGGCTCCGTGACGGTGGCAGCTGAGGTTCCTGCCCGCTGCTTCTCCTTGGCTGCTTCCTCTGAAAAGGAGCGGCGGTCGCCTTTGGTGCAGTCAGGAGCCCAGCACAGCTGCTGTTCTTCCACAGGGGGAGGAGAGCACAGGCAGCAGAGGAGCACATGGGGCAGGGAAAGAGCTGCGGCTGCCTGACTCCCTCTGGTGCGTTGTGTGCGGCCGCAGCCGGAGAAAAGCAGCGAGTGGGGAAGCGGCTCATTCATTGCTGCAGCCACAGCCCAGAGCCACATGCAGCCCCGGGCATTTCTTTTACAGGCATGGTGGAGTCTCAGCACCAGGCTGGACCCCAGGAGGCTCCTTAGCGCCAAGCTGAAATGCAGCTGCAGCAGCTCCAACCCCTCCCCGGGTGCAAAGGGGCACTTTTCGGGCTCCAGCCCTATCGCTGCACTGACCTGCGGACAAAAATGGACCTTGCTCTCCAGACGAGAGACGAGCCCAGCGACCAGAGGGCAGCCATGAAAGCGGCAGGAAGAGCAGGCGGGGCCTTGCTAGGGAGGGCCTCTCCACGCCCTCTAACGGTGGTCAGAGCGACGACGAGCAGCTGCCAATCCCGCCCTGCTCAGCTTGCCCATTCGTATTCCCCCCTCCCAAAAGGCAGTGCTGTAAACTTTACAGCTTTCTGCAAGCAAGTGAGATGAGCAGGAGCACAAGGTTGGCGTTTTTGAGCATCCGCCGATTCGCACTCCTGCCCATCTCGCTCGCTTGCCGGCGCCCACAATCTGCCCGGCCTTCCCTCTGCCTGCTTTGCACAGCACCTCCTGGGCCCCCTGCGCCTGCCGTTAACCCTCCCGTCACCATGCAGGGTAAGGTTGGTGCCCCCGCCCCCACCCAGATGCCATCACCTCCCCCAAGCATTTTTGTACTCACCTGCTTTCAGCTGCACTCCCTGTCTCCTTTTGCTTCTCTGCCTTTGCCATGTGTTTGTGGGTAAAAAAGAAAAAAAAGTTCCATGAGACTTTCTAACTTCTCGCGAGAAGTTAGAAAGTCTCATGGAACTTTTTTTTGTCTCACAAACACATGAAGGCTGAGAAGGACAGGAGAAAGGGAATGCTGCTGAAAACAGGTGAGTAAAAAAATGCTTGTGGGAGGTGAGGGCATCTGGATGGGAGCAGGGGGGAGCCAGGCAATGTGTCATGCAGCTCCAGTGGAATCTCCACTGAAGACTGCTTGAGGCTGCCTGCTATCCCAAGGCCGCCGCCAATCAGCTGGAGCTACGCGCTTTGATCCTGGGCTCTCAGTAGGACCCAGGCAACGTGCAGTTCCAGTTGACTTTGCCACAAGCCTGTGCGGCGCTGCTGCCACTTCACCTTATCCACTTTTATACTTTTTTTTACATTTTTTTTACATTTTTTTTCAACCCGTCCTACGCGTACCACCAGCCAGGTGCTCACGTACCACTGGTGGTACACATACCACCGGTTGAAAAGCCCTGACCTACGCTGATCTGAAGAGAAGACTGAAAAAAACTTTGAACCCAGGCTGTCAGTCATTGCTTGGTGGCATGCATTCGAGCAAAGAGAACAACAGCCTAGCGAGTTAGCTGCTGAATTCGTGGCTGCCCTTAGGCAGGCGTCCAGACTATGTGAATTTCCAGATTTAGAGGATCTGCTCAGGGACCGACTCGTATATGGCCTGAGAAACAGAGAATTACAGCAGAGGCTGTATGTAAAGGAAACCTTGACGTTCCAGGAGGCATTGAAAGAAGAGATGGCAGAAGAAGCCGCAGGTGGAGCAGTGAAGGCATCACGACCTCCGAAAACACCCCCCCCCAGCCAGACAGCTGTTCACTACAAAGACACAGATAGAACAGACGACCCGGACGAGGATGTTGAGATCGACTGGGTGTAGAAGCCACCAAGAAGAAAGCAGCGACCATTTGACAAGGCAGCCTTCTTCCCTAACTGTGCTGGCTGCGGAGAACGGCATCAGCGATCGGATTGCAGATTCCGCACAGCAGTGTGTCAAGCCTGTGGCAAACGGGCACATCGACATCATCTGTAAAGGTCACCAGAGGGAAGTTCAACCCGAAGAATTCCCCAGGAGAGGTAAATGGGCCCCAGGAGGAACATTTTTAGAACAGGAGCCCATCGCCCTCTCAAAGAAAAGCTAAGACTCAGGGTCAGGCTACAAGGAGTTCCATGTTCAATGGAACTGGACACCGGGTCAGCCCTGTCCATAATCTCCTACAAAACTTTCAATTATGTCTGCAGACATGGCAGGAAACGAGACAGACTTAAGCCGTCAAATCTGGTGCTGACAGACTTTCAAAACTCCCGTGTAGCGGTTAAAGGTGAAGCAAAAATAAAAGTCAGCTTCAAAGAGCTGTGTGCCAGGAATTCACTGATGTATTCAGCCCCAGCTTAGGCAAATACAAAGGAGCACCAATCACCCTCCACCTTGATCCAGCAGTAACCCCCATCAGGATCAGGGCTCGCAGAGTGCCTTTTGCCTTAAAACCAAAAATAGATGCAGAATTAGATAAGCTTGTGGAGCAGGGAGTGTTGCAACCTGTAGATAGCAGTGTGTGGGAAACCCCCATAGTCACACCAGTTAAACCTAATGGAGATGTGTGCATCTGTGCTGATTATAAGTGCACCATTAATAAGGCACTTCAGCAGCATCCGTACCCGGTCCCTGTAGTTAGCCACATCCTGGCATCACTACAGGGAGATTGCTTATTTGCTAAGCTGGACCTGGCATAGGCATATCAGCAACTGCCTGTGGATGATGCCACTGCAGAGGCACAAACAATAATTATGTACAGAGGGGCATTCAGGGTTCATCGCCTGCAGTTTGGGGTGAGTGTCACCCCAGGGCTTTTTCAGAGTGTAATGGAATGCACACTCAAGAATATTCCAGGAGTGTGTCCTTACTTTGATAACGTTCTAATCACTGGGGAGTCAGCAGAAATCTTAGCAGTTCTCCAACGTTTCCGTGAAGCGGGGTTAAAGCTTAAAAGAGATAAGTGCCAGATAGGTGTGAACTCTACTGAGTTCCTAGGATTCCGGATAGATGCTGCCAGAATCCACCCTGCTGACTCAAAGCTTAAGGCTATACTGCAGGCTCCCAGACCTAAGTCAAAGGGGGAGCTGCAGGTATTTTTAGGGTTACTCAACTTCTACCATGCATTTCTTCCTCATAAGGCAGCATTAGCAGAGTCTCTGCATAGGCTCCTAGATAAAAGGGCACCATGGCTGTGGACTAGCATCCACGAAAAAAGTTTCAAAGCAGTCAAATCACTGCTATCATCAGACTCAGTGTTAACACACTTCAACAAGAAACTGCCTATCAGTATTGCATGCGATGATTCATCGTATGGGATAGGAGCAGTTTTGAGTCATTTAATGGTTGATGGGCAGCATAGCGTATTATTCAAGGACACTTTCCCCTGCGGAATGAAACTACGCACAAATTGACAAAGAGGCATTAGCCATAGTTGCAGGAATAAAAAAAATCCACGATTTCCTTTATGGTCGCCCACTTATGGTCTTTACAGACTACAAGCCTCTTCTAGGTCTGTTTACTTCAGACAAGCAAACCCCCCAGATCCTTTCTCCAAGGATGCTGAGGTGGTCAATCTTTATGGTAGCCTACAATTACAGGCTAGTCCATAAGCCTGGCAAGGAAATGGGCCACACTGATGCACTCAGCAGGTTGCCCCTGCCTAATTCAGAACCAGACCCCACACCTGCTGCACACATCCTGTCAATTCAGGACCTGCCAGAGTCTCCCCTTCACGCAGGGGATGGGGCTGCTGAAACAGCCACTGACAAAACACTCAGTCGTGTTTTGAACTGGGTGCTGAGGGGGTGGCCAGGAACCAGTCCTGAGGCAGAATTTCACAGCTTCATCAGAAAACAAGATGAGCTATCTACATACAAAGGATGCATTCTATGGGGAAGTAGGGTTCCACACACATTAAGAGCAAGAGTCTTAGAATCTCTGCATGAGGGACATCCTGGAATAGTCAGGATAAAGACACTCGCGAGAAGCTACCTGTGGTGGCCAGGGTTGGATAAGGATATAGAGGCTCAAGTTAAAGGATGCCAGGTTTGCCAGCAGACCAGAGCTGAAATGCCTCAAGCTCCAGTACATCGTTGGGAGACCACGCAAACTCTCTGGTCTCGAATTCATATAGACTATACAGGACCCTTCCAAGGACAGGTGTTCCTCATTGTGGTGGACAGTTACTCTAAGTGGCTAGAGGTAGCACCTGTCCCAACTATGACTACTGCCAGGACCATCCAGGAACTGCGCAGAATCTTTGCCACGCACAGCTTGCCTGATGTGATTGTGTCCAACAACGGGGCACAATTCACTGCTGCTGAGTTCCAGTCCTTCTTACGGACTAACATGATCAGACATGCTACCTCAGCCCCCTTTCATCCTGCTTCAAGTGGTCAAGCAGAACGTATGGTCAGGACGATCAAGGAAGCGTTAAAGAGACTAATGACTGGTGATTGGCATCATCGGCTGGCAGACTTTTTGCTCTGCCAACACACAACTCCATGCACCTCAATGGGCCGCAGCCCAGCAGAACTGAGATGGGGACATCGACTGACCACAAAGCTGGACCGTCTCCATCCAGATTGGGTGGCCACAGAAACAGCGCTGCCCAAGCCCCCGCGGAATCTGCAACTTGGTGATAAAGTTTGGGTGAGACAGTATGGTCAAGGGGCACTGTGGGTGGTAGCTGTGGTTTGTAAGGTGTCAGAGCCACTGTCGTACGAAGTGGCCCTGGAAGACGGTCGTGTGGTTCTGCGCCACATTGACCAATTGTGACGGCAGCAGGCTAATCAAACCCTGGCCGCTGACAGAGAGGAGAGCCGGGAGCTGCCTGGTAACTGTAACATGCCTGAGTCCCCTAAGTTTTGCGAGACTCGCAGGGAGATGCAGGCTGACTTAGCCACGTCTGAGTCACCACAAACTTCTGAGACTATGTCCACAGAACGGGAATTGTTAGCGGATTTATTCCCCAGACTGTCAGAAGGTGCTTCATTCAGAGAAACGGGCACCGATCAACCTAACAGGGTTGTGCAGGACAGCACCGGTCTACCTGGCCAGAATGTTCAGAAAGGCACCGGTCTACCTGGCCAGAATGTTCAGAAAGGCACCGGTCTACCCGGCCAGAATATTCAGAAAGGCACCGGTCTACCAGAGGCAAGCAGCTCTAGGAACCCCGGTCTACCTGGATCATCAAAAGGGCTTGTAGACTGGGAGCCTCCAACGGCGCTACGGTGATCAGAGCAGGCACGAAACCTGACTGCCTACTTATAAGACTATATTCATTATTGTGATATGTGATTATCTAGGGGGAAGGGGTGTTGTGTATTGACCCATTTTTTAATGGCCGTTATAAGCTGTTAACTGAATATGTTTAAATCAAGTCTCTAACTATTTGTGTATTGTTACAGGGCTGCACTTTGGGTGGCAAATAGTGCTTTAAATTCATTGGCTGCCGCCTAGTGGCAGTCCGGTATAAATAGGAGCCAAGCGGCGGTTAGAGTCACTTCTGTGTTGATTCAATAAAGAACTGTTGCCTAACCTTCAGTCTGATCAATGCCTCACCGATCCCAGTATTTAACAATTATATTTTGAAAGATTATACTTGGCTTGATCTCTACAATGCTATGAGATGCACAATCAGCAGATTGTAACAGAAAATAGAGATGGCTCTGAACAAGAAATTTAAAAAATGGAAAATCTGTTTAAGAAATGCAGTTTTAAAACCCCTTTTTCTTGCTTCAGAAATCCTTCTAAACAAGTAAATTCTTAAAATCATATTTAAGTTCTTAAAATTGCACTTTAAGAAGGGATCTTCAAAGCTGTGCAGTGAGTTTCCAAATGTTGCAACAGTATTCAAGGCCACTGAATACTGAATAATTAATTCAGTAAACATTAGCATCCACAGTATCATTGATAGCAGACTTCAGGATTTTAAACCAATAAAAATTAAAATGATTTGTATGTAGTGCAACAATTGTACAAATAAGAAATACGTGAATTATTTCCATCTGTGAAAATTAAAGACTATAATACAGCCACGGATCAGCCACTTTCTCTCTCAAAAGGGCAACAAAGGAAGATGAATGGAACATTCTACCCATCCTTGGTTATTTCTGTGCTTTTTGTGGAAGAAAAAGACCTTAGGCCCAAATTTCTGTGGGAAGGGAAATTTTTCTTGTCCACTTGAGTGCTAGCTTCTTAGCAAATTAAAAATATTTTTATTTCATTACCAAGCTGGCTTAAAAGCCTTCATCAATATGCACAGAATAGTGGTTTTGGATTATAGAATTGAAAGGAAAGAGTATTTTTTCCTATATCAGGGCTTTTCAACCGGTGGTATGTGTACCACCAGTGGTACGCGAGCACCTGGCTGGTGGTATGCGTAGGACGGGTTGAAAAAAAATGTAAAAAAAATGTAAAAGAAATTATAAAAGTGGATAAGGTGAAGTGGCAGCACCGCCGCACAGGCTTGTGGCAAAGTCAACTGGAACTGCACGTTGCCTGGGTCCTACTGAGAGCCCAGGATCCAGATGATTGGCGGCGGCCGCCTTGGGGGTAGCAGGCAGCCTCAAGCAGTCTTCAGTGGAGATTCTACTGGAGCTGCGTGACGCATTGCCTGGCTCCCCCCTGCCCCCATCCAGATGCCCTCACCTTCCCCAAGCATTTTTTTACTCACCTGTTTTCAGCAGCATTCCCTTTCTCCTGTCCTTCTCAGCCTTCATGTGTTTGTGAGACAAAAAAAAAGTTCCATGAGACTTTCTAACTTCTCGCGAGAAGTTAGAAAGTCTCATGGAACTTTTTTTTCTTTTTTACCCACAAACACATGGCAAAGGCAGAGAAGCAAAAGGAGGCAGGGAGTGCAGCTGAAAGGAGTGAGTACAAAAATGCTTGTGGGAGGTGAGGGCATCTGGGTGGGGGTGGGGGCACCAACCTTACCCTGCATGGTGACGGGAGGGTTAACGGCAGGCGCGGGGGGCCCAGGAGGTGCTGTGCAAAGCAGGCAGAGGGAAGGCCGGGCAGATTGTGGGCGCCGGCAAGCGAGCGAGATGGGCAGGAGTGCGAATCGGCGGATGCTCAAAAACACCAACCTTGTGCTCCTGCTCATCTCACTTGCTTGCAGAAAGCTGTAAAGTTTACAGCACTGCCTTTTGGGAGGGGGGAATACGAATGGGCAAGCTGAGCAGGGCGGGATTGGCAGCTGCTCGTCGTCGCTCCGACCACCGTTAGAGGGCGTGGAGAGGCCCTCCCTAGCAAGGCCCCGCCTGCTCTTCCTGCCGCTTTCATGGCTGCCCTCTGGTCGCTGGGCTCGTCTCTCGTCTGGAGAGCAAGGTCCATTTTTGTCCGCAGGTCAGTGCAGTGATAGGACTGGAGCCCGAAAAGTGCCCCTTTGCACCCGGGGAGGGGTTGGAGCTGCTGTAGCTACATTTCAGCTTGGCGCTAAGGAGCCTCCTGGGGTCCAGCCTGGTGCTGAGACTCCACCATGCCCGTAAAAGAAATGCCCAGGGCTGCATGTGGCTCTGGGCTGTGGCTGCAGCAATGAATGAGCCGCTTCCCCACTCGCTGCTTTTCTCTGGCTGTGGCCACACACAATGCACCAGAGGGAGTCAGGCAGCCACAGCTCTTTCCCTGCCTCATGTGCTCCTCTCTGCTGCCTGTGCTCTCCTCCCCCTGCGGAAGAACAGCAGCTGTGCTTGGCTCCTGACTGCACCGAGGGCGACCGCCACTCCTTTTCAGAGGAAGCAGCCAAGGAGAAGCAGCGGGCAGGAACCTCAGCAGCCGCCATCACACAGCCATCTGGCTCAGCAATAGCAGCAGTGGCGGCAGCAGCAGCCAAACTCCAATTGCCTCCTCTGGGCTCTTTTATGCCCTCCCCACTCCCGTAGTGCTGGACAATGGGAGGGAGGGAGGGAAGGGACAAAGAGAGAAGGAAGGAAAGGAAGGAAGGGAGGGAGGGAGGGACAATGGAAGGGAGAGAGGGAAGATGGAAGGGACAAAGAGAGGAGGAAGGAAAGGAAAGTAGGAAGAAAGGGACAATGGGAGGGAGAGAGGGAGGAAAGGAAGTTGCCCATGCCTGTCCCACCCCCTCCACCAGAGACTCACAGATCCCCCCCCCATATTCCCACCCGCACTTCCCACAGGCACCCCGCAACCTGAGAGGTGAGCTGGCCACGCCCCCCTGGCCATTGACTTCGCTTGTCAAAAAGTTGCAAAAGGTGATCACATGACCCTGGGACACTGTGACCGTCATAAGTATGAATCAGTTGCCAAGCATCCGAATGTAAATCACATGACCCTGAGGATGCTGCAACAGCATTAAGTGTGAAAAATGGTCATAATTTGCTTTTTTCAATGCCGTTGTAACTTCAAACAGTCACTAAGCGAATTGTTGTAACTCGAGGACTACCTGTACTTTATCATTTTTTCCTCTCTTTTTTTGGTCAAGTTTTTGATACCTTGCTGGGCGAGTGGTGGTACTCGGATATTGCCTTATCCTAAAGGTGGTACAATGGGTGAAAAGGTTGAAAAGCCCTGCTCTAGATGACGAAGCAAAGGGCATTCGAGAAACCGCACAATTTCTTCACCGGACAAACAGTGTGGGAAATAGCAAGTTGGTGCTTCCATTATGCAGAAAAGGAATTGGTGCAGTAAACTTGCTTTCTCCTCCCTTACAGGAAATTGCATTGGTGTGACCATCAGGTCAACACAAGTCAGGTTTAACTTGAAGAAAGTGTATGTATGTATGTGGAGTAACATTGTGATATCTAGACTAGCAGCTATGGAAGTTTGTCCAAAACAAAGTAGTTCAAAATGATATTATATTCATTGGGGTACAAATGTTAACGTATGGACACTGGAAATATAATTTACTTGATTTTCTTTTCATTCACTATTCTTTATCCTTTTCTCCAAAGCACCAGAGGGCAGGACAAGAAACAATGGTTGAAAACTGACCAAAGAGAGAATTAAGGAGAAACTTCCTGACAGTAAGGACAATTAACCAGTGGAATAGCTTGTTCCCAGAAATCGTGGGCCCTCCATCACTGGAGATTTTTAAGAACAGGCTAGACAGTCACTTGTTTGATATGGTATAGGTTCTCCTGCTTGAGTAGGAGGCTGGACTAGAAGACCTCCAAGGTGCCTTCCAGCTCTATTCTATTCTATTCTGTTCTGTTCTGTTCTGTTCTGTTCTGTTCTGTTCTGTTCTATTCTATTCTATTCTACTCTACTGTACCCTATCCTATCCTATCCTATGCTATTCAAGATTCTGACAAAGCATCTGTTTTAATTTCTGTGTTTTAATTTCTGTCCAGTAATTATAAAAGTTATGTGCTATGTAGACGATTACTAATTCTATTCATTACTTTAACAGGAATTAATTGAAAGAATTAAAAAAAATTCCAGAAGCACCTCAACACCTCGATAGAAGAGATCAGTTGTTATCCTCATGAGCAATGGAAGACAAGGCATTATTTTTGACCCAGCTAATGAAGAAATCATTCTGGATGAAATATTTTCACTTTTCAACAATAAAAAATGGCATAAGTTCCAAGGAAAACCTAAAATATTTATAATTCAAGCCTGCCAGGGAAATGAATATACCTCAAAACAGTTGCCTGCATTGAAAATATTATAATAAATAGAATCAAGGTATTTCTGATTTTTGTCAGATGATTGTTCATTTTGTACTCTTGTTGCACTATAAAGAAATTTGAGTTTTGCACATGAATTTCAAAAGAATATATAGAAACTTAACCTCTGGGAGGAAATTGCTCATGTAGATGGGCAACTGATTATTTTTTATTAAGAGAAAATGTTTTTGGCTTATATCATGTTGGGTCACCCCTTCCAACTGTTACCTTAAGTTGATTGTGGTTAAAGAAACTAGAGCTTATCTGTTGTGAATGCAATCAGAGTTGACAAATAGTGAGGAAAGGCTTTTGTGCAGAGAAACCAATTGATGTGCGAGAGCGCTTCCTGAAAATTTCTTAAGTGCTAACCTTATAAAAAGATGGGGAATGATGAAAAGAGCCTGAAATTTTTTTGTTACAAGCTGATATAAACCTGTCTAAAATAAATGGTGAAGAGGTTTTTGCTGCTGAGTTTCTCCTACAATGGTTGCCTGCCCTGACCTTTGGATCTTAAGATTCTCCTCAGCACAACTATTTTGTGAGAGGAAATCCCCAACAGAGAAGTCCCCAATAATCCACCATTCAATTGTTTTTTAGACTCTCAGTTCCATGCTCTTTAGGCCAAATCCTCTTTTCTTAACAGTCATTTTTAATCAGTTACCTTGGAACTGATTTCTTATATGATCTAGAATGAGTTTATTCTTCAAATGAAATGAGGGATACAGTGAAGTTAAATAAAAATATTTTCACAAACATCACATCAGTGAAGCCAGTGAAGTTAAATAACTTCACTGGCTTCACTGATGTGATGTTTGTGAAAATATGTTTTATTGTACTGATAGGTTTAGAAAATACCAATGTAATAGAGGAAATTATTACAATGCTACAATTATGCTAGAAGCCACAGTGAGCAATTTTCTACTCTTTATGCTTTCTTATATCTTTGTTTGCTTTCAACAGTCTACTGTGTTCAAATAAATTTGCTTACTTGGCTTTGTGTGCATAGAATTATGACGTTTAATACACAGGCTCCCTCAAACTGAGCCTTGATAAAACTGAACATCCTTTTCTTAATCCACAAGTTATTTTTACAACTCATTACAATTTTTACTGGCAGCTCTGTTCCATGATCAATTGGCACATTCATAGATATTCTATAATAACACATCAACTTCTCCAGGCAATTTAATTGTTGATCCTGTTTAGTAAAATTTTCTATTAAACATATACTGAAATACTTGCTCACCATGGTGTTAGCATTCATACAAATTTAGTGACACTCAAAAAGGTAAGGGTAAATCAAAAGACTGCTGTCAATGAGTATACCAGTGATGGCGAACCTTTTAGAAACCGAGTGCCCACACTGCAACCCAAAACCCACTTATGTATTGTCAGGTGCCGGGTGGGCGTGGCTTCGGTGGTAATGGCAGACTGGGTGGGACTAAAAAGTTCAATTGATCAATTCCAACTTTGCGAGATTTTTTTTTTTCCCGAGAAGTTGAAATTGATTGATTGAACCTTTTTTTTGTTTTCCACATGGCAGTGGAGGCCTAAAGCGAAAAGGTTTTATAAAACCCAGCTGAAGGCCTAGGACTGGGGCAATGGTGCACGTGCCCACAGAGAGGGCTCTGCATGCCACCTGTGGCACACGTGCCATAGGTTCGCCACCACGGGAGTATACTGTACACTACATCTTGATTCTCTGTGCCTATTCTAAAGCAAAATGCCCTTTAGCTCAAACTTTCCCTAAAAATATTTTCACATCATCCCTTAGAATTGGACTGATATCTCATTTGGCCGATTACTGGGAAAAAAAGACTTCATTTGAAAATATCACAGAAAAGGAAGATACAAGTATCCCTTGACTAAAAATTGTAATGGACCCTATCTATTGCAGTTATTAGTCATGAGGGTCATTAGGTGAGATGTCTATGAGATCGCCTCACCAAATGATCCCAATCCAGGAATTCCGACTGCTCTGAAATGGCACTCGCTTCCAGGATGACCCTTTATGGCTTCCAGGAAGGGTGAGGAGTGGAGCAGCCAGCCACTCTGGAACACAGTCTCTGGAATTCATGGTGTCTACTCTCAAAATGGCACTGCTTCTGGGGTATCAACACATCACCTGTACATCTTTCTACACCTGTTGGGTAGGCTGTGTAGGGTGTGTGGCAGAGTATCTGCTTCCCAAAGATCTACTGAAAAGGTAAGTGACCGATTTGTGATGGAGGGTGGGGAGGGGAATGCAAGACCCAGTGGGGTGGAATTCAGTATCAGGGATTGCAATGTTTTCTGTTGTTGTTGTTTTCTATTACAGAATATAATAAAATAATTATACTTTGAAACACATGGTCAATACTTATAATTATGTTGAATATTTTAATGTTTAAAATGATTGTTTATTATGTTGTAGAGATACAAATAAGAACTTCATCCATTTACATTACAGTTCGATCAACTGCCAAAGATCTCCTAATTTCCTAATAAAATATAGAACAATTATAGTGAGAAGCCCAGGTTTCCTGAGCCTATATGTGATTGTACAGAGTTTCTAATGTATGGGAAAGAAACTATACCAAATCTCCAGCCTAAATTGGATTTGGGGGAAAGTGGAGGGAATCAACAACACCTCATGAATCTTGAAATTTCATTGAAATGATAAAAGATTATTATGCCATCTCTATGCATGTGCTACTCTTGATGTATGTTCATGAGACATAATGATACCTGTATAAAAGGGACCCAGCTTGCACATTTCCTCATTTGTCCTTCTTTCTGGATATCTAGTAGAAAGCAATGACAAACTACTTCCATTTTGTATCCAAGAAAACTCTACGGACAGGTTGATAAAGTCACCAGTTTAACTCATTATTGATAGAGACTATAAGTAAGTCTTTAAGTAGAAGTATAGGAATGCATTTATAATTTCTTGCACTTAATTCAACATTTGTTTGAACTACAGAGCCACTTGTGATAGTTTAGTTACAGACATCTGCTTTAGGCAGAATCCTTAAACACAAAAGTAGCCCAAAAGAGAAGAGTACACTATAACAAAATTGAATCTAAAAAGAGAAGATATCTGGGCTGAATTCTCACTGACACTTGAAGTTCCCTATTAACTGACAATATTTACAGCCTGTATTTTAAATATATTTTATTAAATTTCTACAGAAGCATGTGCAGTCTTGTTTTGTTATTTTTTATTAGGCCTGAATATCTTAGACATTGGTAGCAGCCAATTGTCTCTACATAATTTAGGATGTATACTTCTGTTCTTTTGACAAGCAATAGTAGTAACTAAGATGCTTAAGTAGTGATTAAGTACAGGTCAGGCTGTTACCTTTGATAGTTATTTTATTTCCTCCATTCCCTACTAGGATTGCTAGTAAAATTACCATTGTTTATTAGGTAGATGGAGGTAAAAAAGCACTATCATTACTGCATTATGGACAAAAGAATTCTCCAAAGAGAAAAAAAGCTAGAAAACGTTAATTTTTATGAAACAATATCAAAAACTTAATCTTCCTGACCTGGCAAGATCAACAAAAAGTAAATGTTGTCTAACATCTATAATCAGTTACCAAACTGAATAAAGAACAAAATATTGCAGTTTACTTCTTATCTCAGAAATACTTTTAGAGTTGGGAAATAATAATCTTAGGAACAGGAAGTAAAAGGAAGATGTAGATAGCATCTGGATGTGATAGTTCAGTACATTTTTTGTTCTTTGTTTTTTGCTTCAGTGTGGTCCTAGTGATGTGAGCCACAGTCTTCTGGATGTTGGGTGAGCAGCACTGTTTTGCAAGTTTGCTCATGGCTTGCATTGGGAGTTTTTCTGAAGCTATCGGAATTGGCTTGTGGTGACACAGATCCTGATAATTGGAAGAAAAGGAGAAGAATGTAGACTGTAACAGTTATTGCTACTAAGGGCCACATAGTATATCCATGCATGACCCTTGATTTGGCGCTCCTCTAGTCCCTTGATTTGGCGCTCCTTACCCTTATAATCAGTGGTGGGATTCAAATATGTGAACATTCGGTTCTCTGTGTGGATGCTGCTTCTGGAAGTCCATTCTGGGCCTGGGCAACAAAAAATTAGTTACCAGTTCTGCCGAAGTGGTGCAACCCGGCTGAATCCCACCACTGCTTGTAATCTGTTAGAACAAAGATTTTGCAGCTCCCATCATTGGCAACACAAAACATCAGTAATTCAGGCTTTGTACCTGCTGCTGATTTATTTCTCAATGACTTAGCAGCTAATTGTTAAATTTCTAGTGTACTCTAGCACTAGAGTTCATCATTTTAAACCAGGGGTCTTCAAACCTGGCCCTTTTATGACTTGTGGACTTCAACTCCCAGAATTCCTCAGCCAGGCACACTGGCTGAGGAATTCTGGGAGTTGAAATCCACAAGTCATAAAAGAGCCAAGTTTGAAGACCCATGTTTTAAACCCTTTAAATAACTGAAGAACCATAAAGTTAAAATTCAACTTATCAATCCAATGAATGTTTTCTAAAAGTTACTACGTAAAAGAAAATAAAAGAAAATGCAGTATATAATATCAAGTAGAATATGGCATGTATAGTAAAAAGGCCTCAAATTGTGCTTATTCTACTTTGCTGTGCCAGCATCTTGGCTTCAGTGAATTTCAAAGTAGCTGCTACATACAAGAACATAGAGAGAAAGCCTCTAGAGAAAAAGAAAGAATTGCTGCTGAATTCCTGTGTGTTGTGTCCTGAAATGGCTCATAGAAGGATGTCCCCATGCATAAGGGCTAACAGGGAGGCATCCCTAGACCCTAACACTACAGGAAGGAGCCAGGAAAATCACACTCCGTCAGGAAACACGGAGATGGGTTCAGAGGGGTTGGAAAACTCCATAGGTGGTAGGTATAGCGATCAACAGAGATCTGACTTCTCAAGCCTAGGAGACGG
>NW_015386253.1:1303451-1304880 GCF_001527695.2 Protobothrops mucrosquamatus | reverse complement strand
CTATGATGGCGTCCATGTGGGCGCCGTATTATTTCATCTAGGGGGGAGGGGTGTTGTGTCCTGAGCCTGCAAGAGCAGGCTCGGGACGTTGCAAGAGTCCCGGGCATTTGCAAAAGCTGCCCGGGACCAGACTGAGTGGCGCCGGCCTTGCGCGCATGCGCAAGGCGGGAAAAGACTGCCTTGTCATTGGTTGGATTTGCCCGGGGATCAGAAGGTATAAATAGAGGCCTGCGTGCCTCTGCTCGGGTTGTTCATAGATTGGAAGCAGAGAATAAAGACTTGTTAGAAATGCTTCGTCTCAAGCGCCATTATTCTCCAGACTTAACACTGGTGACGAAGGTGGGATTTAGTCTATACAGCTAGGGAAGCTTGAAGACTCACCCAAAGAAGTCCGGAAGAAAAAAACGGCGTGGAAGTCAGCGTTATCCTGCCAGTATGAAATCGCTGGAGGGTGCGTGCGGCTGAAGAAGAAGACCCTGATCCTCGATCATGGCGAAAGTTGGGCGTTTAGCGGAATTCGACGTCTCTCAACCCGAGAGGTGGGAATCTTATGTTGCAAGAGTTGAGACGTATTTCCGCATAAACCAGATAAGGGAGGAAGGCTTAAAGGCTGCCACGTTGTTGTGCGTTTGTGGGCAAGATGCCTTTGAGATCGCCGAGAGCCTAATCGCCCCGGACTCGCTGGAAACGGTGTCATACTCCGATCTGAAGAAAGTTTTAAAGGAACACTCCCAGCCCAAGCAATCTGTCATGGCTTGGAGGTACACATTTCAACAGAAAAATCAGCGAGCTGGGGAATCAGCAAAAGAATTCGTTGCGGCCTTGAGAAGAGCAGCTAAACCGTGTGATTTCAAGGACTTAGAGGAAAGACTGCGTGATCGTTTTGTGTGCGGACTAAGGAATACAGACTTACAACAGAGGCTGTTCGCCAGGGAAGACGTCTCTTTCCAAGATGCTCTGCAAGAGGTTTCAGCAGAAGAAGCTGCAGGTGGGGCGGTCAAGAACATGCGGCCTAAGCGAAGCGCTCAAGAGACCGCCACCATCCACAAGGAAGACGTGCGAGAGGATTCGGAAGAAGATCCTGAAGAAGAGGTGGACAAGCTTTACCAAGCAGCTGGGAGGAGGTCCAAAGATCGTCAGGACAAGGGCCCAGCTGAGCTTCGTTGCCTCGGATGTGGTGGACACCACAAGCGAGCGGAATGTCAGTTCCGTTCCGCCCTCTACCGAGCATGCGGAAAGAAAGGCCACATCGCTGCAGTCTGCCTGGGTCGACAGAAGGTACAACCGAAGGAAGAATTGAATCTGAAAGGTACCAGGGTGCCCAGTCAAAACAGGGTGGGGTTCTGTGCAACACGCCGGAACATTTTAAGAATAGGCACACACAAACCCCTTAAAAAGAAATTATCTCTTAAAGTGAAATTGCAGGGAG
>NW_015386253.1:1241147-1303362 GCF_001527695.2 Protobothrops mucrosquamatus | reverse complement strand
ACACACACTCCATGGTCTAGAATACATGTAGATTACGCTGGGCCCTTTCAGGGACAATTCTTCCTGGTTGTTGTTGATAGCCATTCCAAATGGCTGGAGGTCGTGCCTGTGTCTTCTACCACAGCTGCCAAAACTATTCAAGTGTTGAGAAACATTTTTGCTACACACGGGTTGCCAGATGTTCTGGTGTCAGATAACGATCCTCAATTTACTTCTACTGAGTTTCAGGGATTCCTACAGGCCAACATGATCCGCCACGCTGCTTCGGCTTCTTTCCATCCTTCCACCAACGGTCTGGCTGAACGGATGGTCCGCGTCGCCAAGGACGCCCTCAAGAAGCTGACTTATGGCAATTGGCATCACAGGTTGGCTGACTTTCTTCTAGCCCATCGTACTACTCCGTGCACTGCCACGGGTAAGTGCCCGGCTGAACTCCGCTGGGGTCGTCGGCTCGTGACTAAATTGGACAGGCTGCATCCGGAGCGTGTAGCTTCACAGGTGTCTCAGCCACACCCACCATGGGTCCTGCGTGAAGGCGATCCTGTCTGGGCCAGGAACTACGGGCCTGGACACCTCTGGGTCCCGGCTGTGGTCTGCAAGGTCTCGGGGCCTCTGTCCTACGAGGTGTCCCTGGAAGACGGCCGCGTTCTTCGCCGCCACATTGATCAACTATGTGTGAGGCGGGACTCGCCTGGGGTTCCTCCTCAGTCTCCTCTAGGGGGGGGAGGAGGAATGGGGAATGCATTCTGAGAATCAGAATCTGCTGCCAACAATGGTTGTGGGGAACGACACGGGCTCTCAACACCCAAGTTCCACAGGTGATTCAGGTAGCAATTCACCCCCACACACACTCCAGCCTGGGAGTCCCACCGGAGGTATACTAATTATCCACACCTCACAAACAATACTCCAGACACGGAGAATAACTGGGAGCATACTCACAACTCACAACATGCAAGAGAGCAGGCAAAACAGAGGGGAAACATGTCCTTTGCTGAAATGGCTCATAGAAGGATGTCCCCATGCATAAGGGCTAACAGGGAGGCATCCCTAGACCCTAACACTACAGGAAGGAGCCAGGAAAATCACACTCCGTCAGGAAACACGGAGATGGGTTCAGAGGGGTTGGAAAACTCCATAGGTGGTAGGTATAGCGATCAACAGAGATCTGACTTCTCAAGCCTAGGAGACGGNCTATGATGGCGTCCATGTGGGCGCCGTATTATTTCATCTAGGGGGGAGGGGTGTTGTGTCCTGAGCCTGCAAGAGCAGGCTCGGGACGTTGCAAGAGTCCCGGGCATTTGCAAAAGCTGCCCGGGACCAGACTGAGTGGCGCCGGCCTTGCGCGCATGCGCAAGGCGGGAAAAGACTGCCTTGTCATTGGTTGGATTTGTCCGGGGATCAGAAGGTATAAATAGAGGCCTGCGTGCCTCTGCTCGGGTTGTTCGTAGATTGGAAGCAGAGAATAAAGACTTGTTAGAAATGCTTCGTCTCAAGCGCCATTATTCTCCGGACTTAACACTGTGAGCATTCAGAGAAATTATATTTATTTATTTGTTAAATTTACTTGCTGTCTATCTTGCCATGAGGCCATTCTAGGCAGATCATAACAATAAAAAGGAAGAAATGAAAAGAGAGTGAACAGAATAGAAAAAAGATAATAGAACAATAAAATCAACAATGAAAAAGAGTACAGCAAGAAATAAATTATATTATTACCAAAAAGGATATGAGTGTATTGGTTCCCTAAATAATGTATCATGAAACCCAAGTACTTAGAACAAGGAATTCTTTTTATTTGGGTCTTTCAGTGTTCCAACATAATTCTTAGCAGCCCTTGCAAATGCATTACCTTTGTTTTCTCATAGTTAATTAGTAAATTGTGTTTCCTACAAAAAGATATTAGCATCTAATGGCTCTTCTAAGATCTATTATCTTCCAAGATCTATTATATTCGAAAATTGCCTGGCTATAGTGCATCTCACCCATCAAACTGATATTCTTGTGGAGCGTTTAATATGGTAAGTATCTGTCAATTGTAGATGCTTTGGGTTTGTTCCAAAGAGTTTCTCTAATGATGGGAGTCAAAGACCTCTTTGATCTAGAAACAGGCAAAAAGCATGATTTAATGGCTGAATATATTTCACAGTCAAATGAGAGTATCAGTCCTTAATCAAGCATGGAACAATCTGTCTGTTCAGACTACTATCTTGAACTAATTTTGTAATTCTGTTTCAGGATTGTCTCTGTCACTGCCTGTTCTACATTTGCTAAGATACCAGGCTGTGTCCACAACTGCAGCATGGGTTGATAATCCACTCTGAGTATAAATTAGTTTGTTGAGCTATCAAAATATTTGAAGTAAAATCTGAGATGAATATAGAGAAATATTTTTCAAGAATATGTGTGTGTGTAATTTTATGTATGTGTAATTTTAAATCCAAAATTTAAAAAAGACAAAAAAAAGACAAACACAGGCTTTCATGAGATTTAAGTAAATACCAAACCACGTCAAAAGCATGCAATAGTTCACGTTTCCATGCTTGTGGTTATAATGTATGCAACTTCTTTTAGGGAAGCAATTTATTACCTCTGCTGATTTTGCAACTGAGAAATAGAGTATTTATATAAATGCTGACTGTAAACTAAAGTAGATGTAAGACTCATCCAAACCATATTTGAAAAGTCTATGTTTTCAGAGCAAGACAGAATTGTTTAAGGTAAGACTAGAAATTATATAACATCTCAAAAATGAAAAGTAGGTCCCCCCCAGTTTTTCCCCTGAGCTATCCTCCAAAATATTAATGTCCCATAAACTGTGATCTATTCAGTAGATACTGTAGATCAGAGGTCACCAACCCCTGGTCCGTGGACCGGTACCGGTCCATGGCATGTGAGCAACCGGTCTGCACAAAAAAGCAAAGCCCCATCCGTGGGATGCAGGCAGCACTCAAAACCATGCACTCTTTGGTCCATGGAAAAACCTTGGGGACCTCTGCTGTAAATGAATCATACTTTAATTGATTAATTGGCTATTAACTGCTTAAAAATTGAATACAAATAAGCAAGCGGTTTTGCAGTAAAGTATATACATTGCTTGTATATAGTATAATATCCTTAATAGCAATATTTAGAGAAGAAGAATGATAGTTTTAACAATTTTCAGCTTTTCAAAATACTTGTTAAAGTTTTTAATAATAGCAATTACATTTAGATTTCTATAGCACTTCACAATGCTTTACAGCCGTCTCTAAGCAGTTTACAGAGTCAGCATATTGCCCCCAACAATTTGTGTCCTCATTTTATCAACTTTGAAAGGATGGTATAACTTCCTGCCCAAATTTTAAAATATGGATTCATATTGGACAGCATGCACAACAAATTAAATTTCAATATTTGTCAAAGATATCACTAAAGTATAATGGGTCGCCTATAGTCTCTAAGTATGTTAATTTCTATACATTGTACAATGCAAATGAAATGTTTCCAGTTTGAAGCTGAAAGCAGTTTCTGAAAAGCAGAGACAGAAAGCAAAATAGATGTTTTTACTGAAGCAGTATTTTGGGTAATAAACAAAATAAATCATATTATTTCATTAATACAAAATTGTTTCCAAATTATATCCAGTATGAACTAATATTTCTTTTTCTGCTGTTCACTAGTGTTACAAAATAAAGGTAAAATATAAATGTTCTACTTACTATTTACTATCTAATGTGTGTGCTTTGTGCATATCTGTTAAGATTCTGGGAGAGAAGCAAGTAGAGCACTTTCCCTTCAGGATTTCTTCATACTTGTGCTTTTGCTTCCTATTTTGCTGCTTCTAGTGAAGCATGATCATATTGCTTGTATGGTTAGCATGAAGGCCCAAAGGCTGGAACTACTGTCCTTTCTCCGCTTGTCTCTATCTGTGGGAAATGTGGACTTCCTCTTCTTAAAGTTCTCTATAATTATTCTGTAATTTCCCCTCCCCCCCATCCTTCTTCATCTAATCTCCATCAGACTGTTGAAGCTTTTTATTCAGGTTTAGAATGAATATATTCAAATATAGAAGCAAAAAAGAAGCATAACATTTTATTTCATTTAAATACACATATTTCCCTGTATAAACCCAATCTCAGCTCCCCATATTGAATGTGTCATTATTTGGTCATACATAGAAAATGGCATTATGCTTAAGGCCCTCAGGAATGGCTGTATTAATGAGGTGACTCTTTTACATTCTTTCATCTGCTATTGCTTTGTTCTTGCTGTTTTGATAGTGTGTTTTTGAGGGTTTAAATCTTTTTTTAAAAAAATTAATGATTTTGGTTTTACATATTTATTTTTTTATAATATTTTATTGATTTTCTCATTTTACAACTGGGTATTTAAAAAGCAGTGTGATGACTGGGTTGATCAATAGTTCAATAGCATACTTAAGTCTTTAGTATAAATCTCATATTACAACATATCACATTGCAATCATGGAGATAACTTGGAGAGAAACTCTGAGGAAGCATTTATTCCTGATTGCATCCACAGAGGTAACAGAACTAAGGCAGGCACCACAAGGGCTACAAGTTAATCCTGCATAATAAATGCCAGCAAGGGATCATTTAAGGAAGAAGTTGTCAAATGGCATTGATCTCTCTTGCCCCTCCAGAAGAACAGCACCAAGAGAAACAGGATGTCTTGGTTTTCAAGAACTTGCATGAAGACTTTTCTCACCATCTTCCCTTTTGCTTTGTTGCGGATAATTCCTTTATTAAGAAACTGTCAGCATATCTTTGGTTTTAGTTGCCCTGACCCCTGACCAGCAGACACCTTTGTTGTTTTGAATTTTGAAAAAATACAGAAGTTGGTTTCTAGTTGCAAAATCAGGAAGGGTGTTGATATTACAAACTGTTCCTTTAGCTTTCGTAGTGTTTCTCCTGAAACTAGATACCAGAATCTTCTCAAGAACTCATGAATTCACTTCTAGCACTTACCAGTGGGAGAGTGACATTGTGAACTATTCTGCTTTAAGCATCATATAGCTAACCTCACCTTAGATGTTATGCTTCTGGCTGCTCCATCTGAAGAAGCAGGATATTTGGGGACAGGCCAGTTATTTATTTATTTATATATATATATATATACTGCTCAAAAAAATAAAGGGAACACAAACATATAGGATGTCTTAGTTTTAATAATAATAATAATAATAATAATAATAATAATAATAATAATAATAATAATAATAATAATAATAAAGTTGGAAGGAACCTTGAAGGTCATCTAGTCCAACCCCCTGCTCAGGCAGGAAACCCTATACCATTTCAGACAAATAGCTGTCCAGTCTCTTCTTAAAAACTTCCAGTGTTGGAGCATTCACCACTTCTGGAGGCAGGTTGTTCCACTGGTTAATTGTTCTAACTGTCAGGAAGTTTCTCCTTAGTTCTAGGTTGCTTCTCTCCTTGATTAGTTTCCACCCATTGCTTCTTGTCCTGCCTTCAGGCGCTTTGGAAAATAGCTTGACTCCCTCTTCTTTATGGCAGCCCCTGAGATATTGGAACACTGCTATCATGTCCCCCCTCGTCCTTCTCTTCATTAAACTAGACATACCCAATTCCAGCAGCCGTTCCTTATATGCTTTACCCTCCAGTCCCCTAATCATCTTTGTTGCTCTTCTCTGTACTCTTTCTAGAGTCTCAATATCTTTTTTACATTACAGTGACCAAAACTGGATGCAGTATTCCAAGTGTGGCCTTACCAAGGCATTATAAAGTGGTATTAACACTTCACGTGATCTTGATTCTATCCCTCTGTTAATGCAGCCTAGCACTGTGTTGGCCTTTTTGGCAGCTGCAGCACACTGCTGGCTCATATTTAGGTGATTGTCCAATAGGACTCCGAGGTCCCTCTCACAGTTACTACTATTGAGCAAGGTGCCACCTATGCTGTACTTGTGCATTTGGTTTTTCTTGCCCTTTATTTTTTTGAGCAACACACACACACACACACACACACATCCTAGTAGCCCATTACCTGAGATTGACTAAGGCTGAAGAAACATAACAATTTTCAAAGCTCCATACTTTGCCCATTGCAGCTTTAGGGGATGAAACAGAAAATGTATTTTATGGTAATTACTGCATAACTTGAATATCCTACTATTCATAATCCATGCTTAAATGTATGCATCTATATACAATTTGCATTTTCACCAGTGTTCGTTCATATATATATATATATATATATATATATATATATATGTATGTATGTATGTATGTATGTATGTATGTATGTATGTATGTATGTGTATGCGTATGCATATGTATATAGGTCATTTTTTAAATTTAGTTGGCGACAATTCAAAAATCATTTACACTGCTTTTTTTCCAGGATGTTGTTTCTATCTTCCAAGTTCACACAACAGCTTTGAGATTCACTGCTACTGTAGTCTCCTGTCCAAGTACTAACAATCCAATTATGCTGCATTTTTCAAGATTAGACAAGGTTAACTAAATATTTCTAAAGTTGGAATACAGTATTATATTGCCTATTATTTTCATATTATAAGATAATGAACATTTATGAAGCTACAAAAAGAGCAGTCACAATATAAGCTATTGGAAATAGCTAAAAGAGAAGTCATGCCCTTCTGACTGTTCATAGTCCCCAATTCTTTTTATGCCCCAATCCTCAACCACAGTCATCCCAAATCATTAGCAGTTTCCCATGATCTACTGCAATAGAACCCATATGACATATCTAAATATTATTGTGGTTTTTAATCAACAGTTCCTGCCAATAAAAAATATATGTGGCATGTCCTTTTTCATTTCATATTGTGATTCTGCTCACTACAATCCTTGTGCATAGTAACAATTTAAATACAATTCTTGGCCATTCAGAGATTGCCCAAAATAAAAACATAAAATACAATACTGCAAAACTTAAGTGTAACAAAATCCTACTAAAATCCGTTTGATTTACAATGTTTTCCTCTATGTTTTACTCAAAAATAAGCCCCTTCAAATTTCCCCCTAGAACCAATATTTAACTAGTAAAATTAAGTTTGACTTAGTAACTTGGTAATGTTTGCCTATATTACAGAAAGATTCTATAATATAGAACTCCTAGTACTACTGGGTATATTTCTAAATGTTTTCCATTTATATTTTTATTTTAAGCATATATTCGCCATGACTGAAGAATATATTGAAGTATCTTCGTTTTCATATGAAGAAGAAGAAGAAGCCATTCTATGTAACAAAACGGACATCCTGATGCTTGGAAAAACCTTCCTGCCTAAGTTGTATGGCCTGGTGTTCACCATTGGGCTGATAGGAAATTTCCTAGTAGTGCTTACCATTCTGAAAGCCAGGAACCAAAAGAGCATCACTGATATATTTTTTTTGAATCTGGCCATCTCCGACCTTCTTTTTGTGATTTCTCTTCCTTTTTGGGCTTTTTATATTATACATGATTGGACACTTGGGAACCTTACATGCCAAATAGTTTCTTCTTTCTATTCTGTGGGCCTCTTTGGTGGCATGTTTTTCATCACCATCATAAGCATTGACAGATACCTAGCTATTGTTTGGGCAACATGTGTTATGAAATCCAGGACAATCACCTATGGATATCTTACTAGTATATTAATATGGGCCCTAGCGATTTTCTTTGCAAGCCCCCACTTTATATTCATCCAAAAGTCAGACAAAAAATGTACTTCATTGTATCCAGAACATCTTAAAATAATATGGCCTGTTTTCAGCTACTTGGAAAAAAACGTCATTGGATTTCTTCTCCCAATGTGCATCATAAGCTACTGCTATCTGCAGATCATCAGAACATTGCTGTCTTGCAAAAACCAGTGCAAACAAAAAGCTATGAAAGTGATTTCACTTGTCGTAATTGTATTTTTTCTCTTCTGGACTCCATATCACCTTTCACTTTTTCTGCAGGTGCTACAGTACTTTGAAGTCTTCAAAGACTGCAGTTCCTTAAGGTTTTTGGATTACACAATACAAGTGTCTGAGTCAGTAGCTTTTAGCCATTGCTGTCTTAATCCAATCATCTATGTTTTTGCTGGTGAAAAATTCAGAAAGCACCTTTCCCACTTGGTTCTCAGATGCATTTCATTCACATGTGCCTGTGGGTCTTGTGGCAAATATTGCAGTGGAGTGCCTACTGCTATTCCAGATTGTGTTATGACCAGCAATCATACCCAGAATACCAGCGACCAAGATGTATCTCTCCTTATTTGATTGTTAATAGTTAAATAGTATTGAATATTGAGACATATTGAATATTGAACTATTTTACCCAAGCTATCCATAGACTTCACTTTCTCAGTACTGAAACTTTTGTGTACCATAGTTATAGGATTATGTTTCAAGTATTTTCCTTATATATTTATAAAGTAAGATTCTTTAGTATCAGTTTAGAATTTCTCTTTATGATGAATAGCAAACAAGTAAAATCAGTAACCAATAAATTCTATATTGTTTACATCCTTATTTTTTACTATTTATTGTTTAAGCAGTAATATCCTTCTTTCACAACATATTATTCAGAGGGAGAAAGGTTTTATATTGGAATCTCAGCCTGTGAACTACTGTTCTGAGTACTTCACATAAGTGGAAGAATAGGAAGAATTTCTACAAAATAAAGCTGTAAGGGCTCAGTACCCCACAGTTCTTGGTACTATTCTCAACAACTGAAAAAAATGGTACCCTGTCATATTTCCACCATCCACTTTTACCACCAGAACAAGAGATTAGGCATTGAAAAGAAAAAGACAGGGTGCATTCAGATTGTACAACACATAATCCAATAGGATATGTTTGGCAGAATCAAAGAAAGTTAGAGTTGGAAAAGGTCTTGGAAATTATTCAGTCTAAATTCCTACCAAATGCAAGACTCCAACATTATAGCATCACCAACAAATGGTCGTCCAGCCTCTGTTTAAATATTTCTAGAAGGAAGGTAAGTAGTGTCCTGTTGAATTAGATCCCTGATGTATCTAGTTTAGCAGTATGTTCTCAGGGTAACCAATCAACTGCACAAAGAAGCCCACTAGTATTTTAACTGCTAGGCCTGAAAGGCAATGGCACTGCCATCACGCCTTAACTCTCATGAGTTCCATAAATAAATCTGTCCCATCATGCTGGTTCATCTTAATTATATTAAACTCTAGTTTGCAAAACAGATCTAGGAAGTAGTAGGTGCTTCATCTCTGGAGGTTTTTAAGAAAAGACTGGACAGCGACCTGTCTGAAATGGTAGGGTGTCCTGCTTGACCAGGTGCTTGGACTAGAAGACCTCCAAGGTCCCTTCCAGCTCTGTTCTGATTATTATTATTATCCCTCTCTTTCAGAAATTTTGAAACTTCAACCCTGAGTTTTTCACATCACTTGAATGCTAAAAGTATTGGACAGCAACAACTATATTTTGCAGCATTTGTTTACAAACATGACTGTATTAAGTAATCAGACAATAAAATATTTTGAAATTACAATATATATTTTCATAAAATGGGGAAAACAGAGAAAGAAAAAAAGATGAGCTAGCAGAAATTTTAAAAAATTAAAAACACTATATAATTATTCTTATGAATTGTCCAACTTTGATGAGAAAGGAAGATTTCTTCTGGCAAAGAAGGAAGATCCAACTCTATTTCAATTGTACCACAAATTGTAAAAGGAGAAATAAACCAACTTGTTCAAAAAGTACAGAGAACCTGCAAAGAAAAGTTCTAAATTAAGCTAGCAAACTAGACGGATTAACCACTTCTGTTTTTTGCCCTCCAGATGTTCTGTTTTGAATCCAGCTTAAGTAGCAACACGACAATATAGTGAAAGTGTCCTTTCTTTAGATTTCTCATAACATTGGTGTTTGGTTTTGATTTTTAAATTCTTTTCTTTTTGTCTTGGTTCATCAATTCAGTAATTTGACTTTCTAAATTTTATCTCAGCCACTGATAAGTTTTCAGTGAAATATGCAAACCAAGATACAATGGGCATAAGTTACAGCTACTCAAGTTTCATTTAAATGTAAGGGGAAATGTGCTAATGATAAGATCAATGCCACAGTAGAGTAGGATGTTTGGTCAGGATATGGATACTTCATCTCTGATTGATTTTAAGAAGATGCTAGTTAACCACTCCTCCTGGATTGATTAATTAGTTTTTCTGCACATTGCAGAGGGTTGCACTAGGTCAGGGGTTGGCAACCTTAAACACTCAAAGAGCCACTTGGACCCCTTTCCCAGAGAAAAGAAAACACTGGGAGCCACAAAACCTTTTTGACATCTAAAATGAAGATAACACTGCATATATCCTTTTTTTACCTTTGTACTATGTATAAAAAAAACTATAGTGTGTTGCATTTATGAAATCAATGAACAGTTAGAAAGAAAACAAATTTTTATTTCTGCATGCAACAAAAACATTTTGAACTCCAAAAAAAAAGACACTGGGTTGAAGGTTACTTTTAAATAAAATACTCAATGTCTATTTGAGTCCTTCTCATATTTATGAAATAAAAAGCAGGTGCAAACTATAAAAACTACAAATAATAGAAAATAAAAAAATTGCGGGAGGAAAAAAAGAAAAGGACAGGAGAAAGAGGGGAAAAAAACCCTTTCTCCTTCATCCCAACAGGTTAAAAACAATTTTAGTAGCTTATCTACCATCTTTAAATACAGCATAATTATCCCCAAACCTCATCTCTTAATTTAAAAAAATCAAAATATTTCATTAAACGTTCTTTACTAAAAGTCCGGTAAGGACAACCACATATATTCATATATATTTTTCTCTCTCTCTCCCTCCCTCCCTCTCTCTTTCTCTCTCTATCTCCATCCCTCCCTCTCTCTCTCTCCCTCCCCCCTCTCTCCCTCCCTCCCTCTCCCTCCCTTCCTTTCTCTCTCCCTCTCCCTCCCTCTCTCTCTCTCTCTCTGGGGAGGGGGGGCTTTAAGGCTGCAGACCTTCTGGACCTCCATCTTCTTGCAGGTTGCAGTTGGAATCAACTACTTTGTATCTCGCCGAGGTCCCCAGGCTGTAGTCAAAATAGCTGCAATCGGAATATGCAGATAAAGCAGCATTATGCTGGCATTGAAGGCAAGCGGAGGCAGTGGACGGAGCAGGCAGGGCTCACTCCCAACGTCTAGCCTGGGACCCGGGGAAGCTCCTTCAGACTAACAGACTGCCTGCTAGCTAAACACTCAGAGCTGGCAGCCTGGCAAGCGAGTCTGATTGCATGCCGTGGCCGAGCTGCTGCCAAAAAGGCCACCCCCCCCATTTGTCCTCTGCCACTTGCCTCCTGCCTCGTGGCAGTGGCATCTCGACTGCGGGAGATGGGTGGAGGCACTGCTAAAGAAGCAGGACCCTGGCGAGGGGAAATGAGGGAAAGACAAGCCGGCTGGGGAGGGAGCAGGTGCCGCGGGCATCGTGCCGCTAGCAGAAGGTGGCTCTGCTGCAAGCGGCAGAGAAGAAATGGAGCTGGCCTTTTTGGCAGCAGCTCGGCCAGGGCGTGCTGTCAGACTCGCTCGCCAGGCTGCCAGCTCCGAGTGCTTAGCTAGCAGGCAGTCTGTTAGTCCGAAGGAGCTGCCCCGGGTTCCAGGCTAGACGTTGGGAGTGAGCCCTACCTGCTCTGTCCGTTGCCTCTGCTTGCCTTCAGTGCCAGTGTAACACTGCTTTACCTGCGTATTCTGATTGCAGCTATTTTGACAGCCCAGGGCCTCAGCGAGATGCAAAGCAGTCGGTTGGAACCTGCAAGAAGACGGAGGTCCGCAGCCCTTCCTGAGAGAGAGAGAGAGAGAGAGAGAGAGAGAGAGAGAGAGAGAGAGAGAGAGAGAGAGAGAGAGAGAGAGAGAGAGAGAGAGAGAGAAGGGAAGTGCAAGTCCCTCTCTCTGTCTCTGTCTCTCTCTCTGCAAAAGGCTTGGGAGCCGCAGTAGAAGGCTGAAAGAGCCACATGTGGCTTCAGAGCCACGGGTTGCCGACCCATGCACTAGGTGATTCTGTAATCCATTCCAACTGTACAGTTCTATAGTTCTATGATTTAAATTGCTAATGGAAAATGCAATCTAATATCTGTCTTATTATTTCCTTCTTCTCATGCCTTCTCTGTGAGTCTAAAAAATATAATAGTAAAAATAATATTAAAATGTAAATGCTCCATTCCCACTTCACTTGGTACAAGGGTACCAAAGGAACCTGGAATTTGGTAGCTGTGATTGCTTTGGGGAAAAAATGAACTCATATTTATATATAGTATTTATCCTCTGTAATGTTTCTAAGCCAAATGTAATCTCGTAACCCAAATTGATCAACCTGCATCCATCAAAGGGTTTATGCTATTTCAGAAGATTTCAACAAATACAATGAGTTTTTAACATTTTATCATTTAAAGTAGTCATAATATGTCTCACACATAATCTGTACACCCAATGAAGCCTATCTATGCATCTAATTAATTGAATTCACAAAAGCTTATGCTTTTAATACAATTTATTAGTCAGACAAAAAGTCTGACTAAATTTCTGATATTTTTATGCCACATTATGGCTAACATGGCTGCCCTTCTAAAATGTCCAAGCCAAACTATGTCCCCTAAACATATAGCTCATCAACAATAAAGTTCAAAGAGCATCAACAACTCCACAGTTTAACCCTGAATTATATATATTCTCTTTTATTGATACAACTTTCATATAGCCAGCATATCCAAATCTACTGGATAAATCTTTCAGCCAAAAATTATTTTTATCCCTTTGAAAGTATTTATCCCAATGCTGTACATAAAAGGAGGAGGACTTGTATCAACAGTTAGAAATCTGTCTAGGATAAGAGCCACATTGGACACCATGGAAATCTCAGGAGGGCACACTACCTTAGGAAGAGCTGGAGGAGAGTGAGCAGCATCCATGGGACCAGGAATTACATGTCTATACTCTGTTGATTCTTATTCCAGCTCTTGCACATACACACACATTAACAAACCTATTCATACTTCTCACTACACTGCTGTATATCCTGAAGGTGGTAACTTTAAGCATTTACCTCCACACTATTCTATTCAAGGGTACTGTTCCTCTGTTGTAGAAACCATTCAGAACTACACTAAAGTTTATTTTCCTAGAAATTCACATCAAAATATGAGGGATTTTTTTTTTAAAAAAAATCAATTTAAATTGAGCTTGAATCCTGCAGGCTGCTTGGATGTACATTTTTCATGATGGCTACTTCTTAATGATGGATAATAGATCTTGTGTGGCATTCCATTGGGTATGTGTGTAGAAAAGTGTTATCCCATCTCCCATCTGTGCCCTTTCTCAAGTTTTTTTCAGTTGCTGTTCCCAAGATTTGGGTTCCAGTTCCCATATCAACCTTGTCATTCTTCTTCATGGGCATGAAGGACCTTACAGATAATCTTCAGACGAGGGAAGGAATAAGCCTGCAAATAACTTGCAAAAAGGATTGTACAATTCTGTGAAAGAAGAATGAAAAAGAAACTTGAAATAACCCTCAAAATAATAATTTAACTTAAGATCAACAGATTTAGGATTAAAACTGATCCATCAAAATTCTATTTCAAATATGGCCTCCTCAAAGAAAGTATCTGAATAGATGGATATCTGATTTCATTTGTGGGAGATATAAAAATTTTGAAAGTTCATCAAACTATATGACTTGGTTTTGTGATGTATTTTTGTTTTTTTCAATTCCATTTTAACAAACAGGAATACATAAATGTGATCTACCAGAAAACGCATTTACCAGAAGAAAAAGTAGCAAGGTGCACTCTTCAAATCTCTAGTCTCCCATGAAATTTACTTTTTTTTTTCTTGGAACATGTCTCATACACAAAGCTCTGGACTGCAGCCACTCACCACATTTTTCCTAAGGATATTGATGCAATCCATGTAATATTTGGTAGCATTATTGGAAAATATGCTGACTTTGAAGACTGGTGCTTCTTTTTGTAGTATATTTATTTGTCTTCCATGAAACCAGTCCCCTGTGCCAAAAAGGTTGGGGACCTCTGCTCTAACACAGGAGTCCACAACCCCTGGGCAGCAGACCAATACCGGTCCACAGCTAGTTAGGAACCAGGCTGCGCAACTGGAAGCATGCGGCAAATCTGCAGGGGTCTGGGCAGAAGCCGGCTTGCTCAGTGCAAAGGTTCTCGAGTGGCTGCGCTTGCAACTGTCTTGCAACATATGAGCTCAGTGTCCTTCCTCCACTTCCTCCTCCTGCTTCTTGTGCTCTCTCTTCTTCTGCCTCCTCCTCCTCTTCCTGCTTCCTCTCCCTCCTGCTACTTTTTCTGCCTCCTCCTCTTCTTTCTCTCTTTCTTCCTTTCCTCCTCCCAGCACCCTAGCTGGGCTCGTGCTCCCTTCGCGCAAGTCTCCAAGTTTGCAAGGCAAGCGTGTGCCAGCCCAGCTTGCAACCGGAGGCTTTCCAAAAACCTTGTTGGAGGGTGATCCCAACCCAAGGTATATGTTTGTGAGGGTGTTTTCTCAGGGTGCAAATAGCAAGGAGAATCTCTCTCTCGTTTGCTTTTCGTGATTTAATTTGGTATGTGTGTGTCTGTGTGTTCACATTCCTTTCTTCATGCAGCTCTCATTTCCACTTTTTGTCCTCTTTTTTCTGCCACATCAATTTTTTTTATTGCTGCATTGGTTGAACAACAACCATGCTTTAGCCCTACTGGTCTCCAGGGTCCCCAGGGAAAGGGTTGAATTTCCTAGTTCTGTGCTTTAGCCACTGATACCAACTAGATATATTTCTCAGGCTAGATTCTGCATCCTCTCTTCAGTGCTTTTTCCCCCCAAGATTCAAATTGTCCTTAAATCCTATTTGTGATAGAAAATTAAAGAAAAATATACCGTATGTCTCACAAAATATTGGATTTTACACAAGCTACTGTTAAGGTGTACTACAATATGTGGTGGTACACCTTATCAGTAACATGTAAAATCCAAACATGGTAAAAATGTCGTTTTGGGTAAGGTACCATTGTAGAAATATATTTGTTTATCTTCCCTTTTCCAGGTAATGTTCTGTGGAACTTAAGATCCAAAGCCATTGAAAAAAATTTCAAATACATAATTTGAATCTTCTTATTTCATGGTTGGAAATCTAATATTTCTTGACTGTGAAGAAAACAAATACAGGAAGTTATTTCATGTAAGTCAACTACACTATAAAACACAATTTATATATTATACTTAAAGTTATTGACTGAAAATTTCAGCTAGGTAGAATTATACATCCAGATCCAGGCTGGATTTATTTCAAAACGGAATATATTTAACCCTGTCAGATAATTATGAAACCAAACTTCTTTTTTTTTTCCAAAATTGAAACTCATCAGTGAGCAGTTTGCACCATGAAATAGACCTATATTACAGGGGTGTCAAACTGCCGGCCCACGGGCCAGTTGCATCATCACATGATGCAGTGAGTTTGACACCCGTGTTATATTAGGAACAGTGTGGAAAGGCTGGAGAATAATTTAGGAGCTCAAGTAAGAATGGTTCAGTCCAAAACAAAGATCATAATTTGACAGCTAAAAAAACCTGGCATAGTTTACTTGCTATGCTGTCCAGAATCCTGGGTCCTTCATATTGTAACATAATTGTCTCTGGGAAAATAATTATTTTTAAAACAATAAATACTTTGATTTTTTTTCAATACAATTTGATTTCTGCACAGATCATATTTTATTCAAGTATTCCACAAGTAGAAACGCAATCATAAATGAACTAAGTTACTACAATTTTAAACATCATGCATAACCAGGGTATCTTCTTTTCAATCTGCTTTGATTGCAGAAGGATGTGTAAAGACCAAAGAGGGACTTTAGAAAGAAAAAAAGTTTAACGATACATACAATTATTAAACTTTTTGAAATAAATAGAATGTGATTTTCTTAAGAGCTAGATAATGTTCCTAGTGTAGAAAACGGTGAATGTGTGGCATTAGTCTGATGCTATTCACAAGAGGGAGTTAGTGAGGCTTCTTCCATTCATCTACAGAAAGGTAATGTGTACTTCAATGAATTGTTTCTCTACAGTTAACTTTTCTGCAGTCTATCTCACTTGATTTACACCACTTCCTTAGGCAGACGGTACATTACACTTATGTAAGATATTTCTTATCTTCGTGGACAGGTAAATATATATATATATATTAAGTGTGGAATAGCTTCAGACAGAGAAAATTGCTTGGTTTTTTTTTTAACTCCATCTTTAATGATAAAATTTGCTTTAGATTTTTTTTTTTACCAAAAAAAGACGCATTTGAAGAATTTACAGTGGAGAATATATGGCATTCTAGTTGACCACTTAGTTACGTGGTCATTGAATAGTGTTTCTGAATTACTATTTGATAATTTGTATGGTAATCTGGCAATTCTCATGTTCATGATCATGTTATATTCCCAATACATTCCCAAAATGAAAATGTAAGACATCTTCTCTCAAAGGCCGTTCTTTCACTGTGATACTGGTACTAATGTCACAGCTAAGATGAAATCCTGCTCTTGGGACATTGTTGGCGAATTTCTCTTCTTTCTAGAGAAATTCACAGAATTTGTCTTTTCAATTTTGTTCTTTACAGAGGAAAAAAAATAAAAATTGGAAACATAATTTATGTCCAACTCTTCTAATTTTTAACCATATTTTTTTAAACAATGAACCTCTTATTGTGCTTAATGATTTGAAAAATGGAAAATTACTTACATTTTTGTAAATCAGCCCCCTCATGTTACCTTGCAAAAATGAAGGCACTTATAGCACAAATCTGTAATTGCTTACAGAAAACTCTCTGAGCTGAATTAAGCTTTCTAAGAAGTAACTGTGTATCATTTAAAGGATATTTTGGGACTATATAACTCTATAAATGGACGTTTACTTTACAGTACTACAACATATACAAACTAATCATATCTATGCTTATTCAAAAGAAAATCTACTGGAGCTCAACAATATTTATTTCCAGGTAAAAGTGTGTGGGATTGAGAACAATGAATTATTCGTTTTTATTTTCATAAAAGGCTAAAGTGGTCAGGCATAAGATTTGTAATATGCAAATCAACAAAACTTACACATTGATTTCCTTTGAGATAAGATCTCCTTGCACTGTGATCTACAATTGTTGCTACAATTAATCACAGGGACTGTTAAAGGTAGGACTGGCAGAATCTTCAACCAATCCCCCAACCACACCGAGCCGTCCATTTCACCAATCCAGATTAAACTTCTGCAGGTATGATGAAGAAACTAGACAAGTTTCAGTGTTGATATATTAGGCTTTTGTTTATGAAATTGATTTAATTTCATAAATTTTAATTTATGATACTCTGCCTCTTAGAAATAAATCCACTGATTACAAGGAGTTGGATTAGATCTCATTGTTTTTTCCTCTAATAGGAATTATCAATATGATTTCTGTTGCTGTGTAATAGATACAGAATTTAATGTAGACTGTCCTAACCTGACATCGTCCAAGTAAGTTGGAATCCATTAAAGATAATCATGCTGCACTTAATGGATTTTACTCCAAATTTTAGTATTCCTAGGAGTAAGATTTATATAATGCAAATCAACATTGATATATAGGTAATGAAAAGGAAAATAAGAGGAACAGTGAGATGAAAGGGATATGCAGAAGCAATAAAAATAAAACTGAATTACAATTGTTAATTATATAGTGTAGCATTATTCTTTAAACAATGCTGAAAGCATAAATATCCTGGCATTTCATTAACTGATTGATTAAAATGAGTAAAACTTGCAATAGTATTTTTAAAAATATTATCTGAGATCAATATAGTTGTGCTATGGTAAAAATTCAGAAAATTAAAACAACTGTAAAATTAAAGGAAGGAAGAAAAAGATCCAGAAGAAGGTGAATATAAAGTGTGGAAGAAGCATATTCATGAATTCTGGAACCAATTCTTTACATGTGGAGTAAGAGGGTCAGATATTTTTTTAAAAGTGAATTTTTGATCTGCATGAGTGACTAGAAAAAAGATAGTGAATACTTTATTGCTTCAGGGCAAGATAATTCTTAATCTGGCAGGAGATTGTATAGGATAAGAGAAATAGAAAATTAGAGAAGATTGCAACAGGAGTTGGACAGGGTTGATTATTCTATAGAAAATGTAGCCTCCTCAGCACAAAGAATCTGAAGTTCAAGAATGGACAATATTTTATTAAACTAAGGACTACGAACGGGTGAATGTTCAAGTTCTTCAACAGTTTGCATCAGATCAAGTGGCAAAAACTGGTGTCATGGTCTGCAGAATGGAATCAAGAAACATCCAGACAAGGTGCTGAAACACTATAATCAATTATAATACATATTTTTCTCTTGCCTTGAACAAACTCCATCTGCTTCTAGTAAGGCAGAGAGAAGTATGGACATTTTTTTTGTAGCAGCAAAGCCAAATAGTGTAGTGTAATCCAGTGACTGGAGGGAATAGTTTCTTCTACCCAGGAATGATATTAGAGCACTAGTAATTATGTTGTTCAGTCTGAAGTTTCTGTTTTGGCTCAGAAATGCATATCTTCCAAATTGTATTTTCTTGTGATTTTTTAAAAATTATAATACAGACAGTCTAGTTTTATGTATTATCACTCTGAACCAATACCACTGAATTTAGTGGGCCTTCCAGAATAAGCATGTGTAAGATAGCAACCTTAATTCCTCTGAGTAGAAAGCTATGAATTCCCATGTTGACTCCTTAATCTTTTCATTTAGGTTTCCAATTATGTCTACCAGTGAAGCAGCCAGCATCAGCATGGAATCCTCTTCATTTATTGATTATGACGATGAGTATGATGGGCCTCAACCATGCAACAAAGATGGAGTAAGAAGCTTTGGATCATTGTTCCTTCCTACTCTTTGCTCACTGGTCTTCTTGCTTGGTTTAACTGGCAATACTCTTGTTGTCTTGGTACTACTGAAGTACAAGAGGTTAAAAAGCATGACAGATATTTATGTACTCAATCTCGCCATTTCTGATTTGCTTTTTGTTCTTACTCTTCCTTTTTGGTCTTACTTCATGGCTGATAACTGGGTATTTGGAGATACTTTATGTAAAATAGTCTCTTGGACCTCCCAGATTGGATTTTTCAGTGGAATCTTTTTTATCATGCTCATGAGTATTGATAGGTATCTTGCCATTGTTCATATTGCATTTTCACTGAAAGCAAGAACTGCCACCTATGGCAGTCTTACTAGTCTTATTGTATGGCTAGTGGCCATCAATGTCTCTGTTCCAGACCTCATATTTAGCTCATCAGTAAATGACTATAATCGTACTGCATGCAAATTAGTGTACCATAATAATAGCACAGCATGGAAACTCTTTGCTTGTATCGAAATCAACATATTAGGCCTCATTGTGCCCTCCATCGTCATTTCCTTTTGTTATGCAAGAATAGTTCTGACCTTGCTGCACTGTAGAAATAACAAGAAAAAGAAGGCAGTGAAGATGATCTTTGTTGTGGTGGTCATGTTTTTTATGTGTTGGACACCTAACAATGTTATACTTTTTCTAAAATGTTTGGATGATGTGGGTATTCTTCAACAATGTGAAATCAGCAAAAATTTGGACTATGCAGATCAGGTGACTCAAATCCTAACATATTTTCACTGCTGTTTGAATCCAATCATCTATTTCTTTATGGGACAAAAGTTCAAGTTATATATCAGACTGTTCTTCAAAAACTGTGTACTTTCAAAAATACTTTGTAAATCCTGTGGGTTCCATGAATCTTTCTATTCTGAGTCATCAGGTTCAGGTTATACACAATCCACTAGTGATGAAGAGACATTCTGAAATCTGAAACACTTGAAGTTGAACCAATACAACAGAACAATGACAACTATGATATGCCGACAAATAAGCATGGCTTCAAGTAAATTTTTAACATGGAAAAAGAAAAGCAGCCCATACAACTTGGAAACACAAAAGCTATTTTGCATTGGATGCAGCAATTACACAGAGCTGTAAGTCTCAGTATACATCAATTTGTCATTTCAGTCCTATGGTCATATTTCTGACAAAGATGTGAACTCTTTAAGTTTCCTTTCTAGTCATGGCATTATGATACTTGTTTTACATATCTTTTGCTATCTAGGAAGTTTTTTTTCTCTTTTCAGAGTTAAGATAGCTTCAAATCAACTCTGCAGTTCACAAGTTTGGGTCCTCTGAGGCAGCAGACAAGCTTGGAAATAACAGCAGTTGCATATCTCAAAGTCAGCAGTTCCCAAGATTTTTCAAAGTGGTTGTGTCAGTTGTGAGCAGAATTATTATCTTCAATTAACTCTTTATCTTCCTTTAGATGTCTCTTCAAAGGCAATTTTCATAAACCCCAGCTAAATAAATAAGTCTCAGAGAAAGTTATGGATCATTTGCCATGGCTAACACCCTTCCATCTTAGCATAACTAGTACAGACAAGGGGTCGGAAGTTTTTCTTTCCCTTCTTACCCCAATTCCCACAATCCCTTGTAACAGGAAAATATCTTAATTTCTTGCAAACTAGATAGTCCAAGAGTCTATCATTATAGTTTATGCCTGTTGAATTTATTTTAGAGGCTGTACCTATCTGAAAGCAGAGAAACATATCTACTTTCCTCTTTCAGGGAATTAAGATTACTCAATTTCTCATATGTAGTTACATGTAGTTACATTTCACAAAATGTAGGCCATGTTCCTTTCATGAGAGTGCTGTACAGATCTATCCATGCCTTACTGAATTGAAATGAAGTATACAGACATATCACAGTATTATAAGTTACTGCATTATGCATACAGGAGAACCTTGGCCATAATGCTGATCTTCACTTTCTCCTGTTGACAGGGACACTGAACTCTGCCTATCTTATTCACAGTTTATACTATGATTTTGCAGAATTCATTATTTTAATGTTAAACACATAACCTCATGTCATGTTTTCAGATATGTATGATGATATTATATTAAGTTAGTTTTAGTTTTTAGAAATCATTTAATGGAAAGCCATTTCAAGTAATAACACCATTAATACTCAGCTTTTTAAATGTAAAGAACCTTTGTTTTTTGTGGGCACTTGAAACTTAAGCACTGTATTACTTAATTGTCTATAAATGTTAATAGAAGAAATGTATTATTTTATGAAGAATGTTTTTTAACATTTCTATTCTTTATCTTTTAATGATAAAATAAATAAATACCTTTTGTGAAAGATTTATCAATGACTTTATACAAATTATATGAAAAAAAAATTAGTCATACATCACTGGCAGACAGAAGTAAGGATGTACATCATACTTGATACAGAAAGTATATGTTGCAAATTTATAGTGAGAACTTGTCTTTGCAAGTATTAGCATTTTTTTTACTGGTCAGTAGTCAAAAGTCCTATGATGCAAAGGAAAATGTTATTAACAAAATAAGCATAAAAAAGATTGTAGTTGTTGCAGTATCTAATATATAAATATCAAAAGCAAGTGTTTTCCCACTCTAAGAATCAATATCTTGCAATTAAGATTAGTACAATCTACCTAGCATTTTTTCTGAAAATGTGTTTCACTACTAAGTTAAATTGATTATGACTTGCCAAAAGTATCCATTTCATGACATAAAGCCATTTAAAATTGCCATTTTTGCTCAATAAGTAGATAAAATACCAGCCCATTTCATGCAAAGGATGTTATGCCATTTCATACAATTGTCACAGTGATAGTAAATGAACTTTCTTCAGTGTATTGCCTTCAATCTAAGTTGTATAACTCCCATAATTTTTACTTAGCAAATACATAGGGTATAGTTGCTGAACTCCACAGGGTTTGAAGTCTAATATAGTTCAGAGGGCACCATGTGGGGAAAAAGAACCACCAGGAATCTTAGCTTACTGTAGTTTCCAACAGATGCATTACTTAAAGAAACATGGTCTTGATTTCATGAAATGGACCAAATGTTGCCCAGTTAGTGAACAACTGTAAGTGCCTTCACATATATACTGTAGCCGAGTGGTCTCAAACTTTTCTTCACCATAGACCTGCTTTAAATGCCTTTTGTGGCCATGAACCATGGCCATGGACCATAAAGACTCAATATTTAAATCATAACATTTCTTCAAGTCTTCACAGACCTTGTGATGACATCGTGTTCCCCTCAGGGTTCCACAGATCACAGGTAGAGAACCACTGTTTTAGCCAGTTTTAATATTTCATCTAAGGCTATATATAAGTGATTAACACTAAAAATACATGCTTTCTGCTGTTTTATCAATAATAACAGAAATTTGCTATTGATTAAAAATGAAAGAAACTATCTCCCATTTAATGTAAAACTTGATTATATTACTAATTCAGGTTGATCAGAGAACAGTTTGGAAAGGAAAACATGACCCAGTTTGATTGTACTAAAAAATTATAGATCAAAATACTTGATCTGGACACTAGTTTACAAAATGGGGGTGCTTCATCTATGAATGTTTTGGAGTCTCACCAATTGCTTTGGGATATGAATGTAAATGTGACAACACATTGGAAGTCCAATCTCTTTTTTTAATTATCAATTACAACCTCAATTACAACCTATGTCAAGATGATGGGTTTTGGAT
This sequence comes from Protobothrops mucrosquamatus, assembly GCF_001527695.2. Taxonomy (NCBI): domain Eukaryota; kingdom Metazoa; phylum Chordata; class Lepidosauria; order Squamata; family Viperidae; genus Protobothrops; species Protobothrops mucrosquamatus. The sequence goes on along the minus strand of NW_015386253.1, from coordinate 1,280,767 downwards.
TTCAAATGAATTGAAAGGATGGGTGGACTTTCCCTTTTGGTTTTGGAAGTTTAAGAGAACTATACTGTATTGCCTGAATTGGATGGAATACATAGGCAAAGTTGATCTTTTGAACAGATAGTATCCAATATATATTTACGAATAGGTTTGGGAGCTTTTGAATAACAATAAACTTTTTAATTTGGGAATTTACAAAAACATTGCAATATTTACTCTCCTATATGTTTTGGGAGGGGGTAGTATCATTTTTATAAAATTAACAAAGAAGTAATTCCATAAACATGCAAATTATTAGCATCATAAGCATAAATATTTTTGTGGAAGGAAGACGGGAATCATTTTTCCCCTAGTTGAAAATATTTTAATTTCCTTCCTCTTCCTATAACTTTATTTTTAAAGTAAATCCCATAAATTACCATAATTCTCCTAAGCAACAATCTGGGGAAAAAAACAGTAAATGCAAGATTAACAAAATAACACACTTGGAAGGGACCTTGGAGGTCTTCTAGTCCAACCCTCTGCTCAGGCAGGAAACCCTATACCAGTGATGGCGAACCTTTTAGAGACTGAGTGCCCAAACTGCAATCCAAAACCCACTTATGCATCGTCGAGTGCTGGGTGGGCGTGGCCCATTGGGTGGGTGTGGCCCATTGGGTGGGCGTGGCTACAGTGGTAACGGCAGACTGGTTCAATCAATCAATTCCAACTTTGCAAGATCTTTTTTTCCTGCAAGAAGTTGAAATTAACTGATTGAACCTTTTTTTTTTTTTGCACACGGCGGCGGAGGCCTAAAGCGAAAAGGTTTTATAAAACCCAGCTGAAGGCTTAGGACTGGGGTGACGGCGCGTGTGCCCACAGAGAGGGCTCCGAATGCTGCCTCTGGCACCTGTGCCATAGGTTCGCCACCACTGCCCTATACCATTTTAGACAAATTGCTGTCCAATCTCTTCTTAAAAACATCCAGTGTTGAATAGCTGTCAGGAAATTTCTTTTAAGTTCTAGGTTTGTTCTCTCCTTGATTAGGGAATTATGGATGAAAATGTATGCCTTTATGGATCCTGTTCCATTCACTTCAGAGTTATGAAACGGAAACAGAGTAGATAGCAAAGAATAGTGGAACATTTTTTTTCAAACAAGCTCTGAATTTATGCTGCTAAGTTCCAAAGATTCCACCAAAATCAAATTTTTGTCCTCTGAAGAGAGCAGCAAAGAGCAGCAAACACAAGACCTACAATATACTGCTGTGATATTATGCACTGGGATTGAGAAGTCTGCGACTGAAAGCATTATGTTCTCTTTTTCTCCAACCTGGCAATTTCCTTTATAAACAGATCCCTCCCCCCTTGGGGCATCATCTCTTGCTCAAACTCACTAATGAAACTCAGAGAAGTTTCAGAGAAATTTCTGTGGTTTTAGCTTAATAGTCTTTGGCTCTTATTTGCCAAATCAAATGTACACATTGCTTTAGATCTTTCAAAAGAAAGGTGGAAAGACCATTCTCTTTTGGAGCTGGTTACTCTTTTGCCTTTTTGAAATGTATTATGATGAAATCAAGACTTTTGAAGGTCCCCTCTAGCCAAAGTGGTAAGTACATGGACACATCTAAAATAGCTTGTTGGTAAACGTTAACAGAAATGGTTTGCCAGTGCCACTTCCCAAGCATTTTTTTTACTTTCTAATGTAGCTTATAGATTCTAGGTGGACTAAATTTAAAGACTCATAGATAATAAAACCATTAAAAATGTACCTTTCCCCAAATCCCACTCCAATTTTTCAGAACATGGGGATACTATAAACAGAAAGAATGGTCAAGGCAGCCTAGTTACACAAGGACTAAATGGAAGACATCTGTATCCATCACTCTATTATTGGAGCTCCATTTACTGCTACATAGAGAAAGATATAATTCATTCTTTTTAACAAACATAAACCTAGACAAAGATAGATTTTTTAGTAAGATCACAAAGAATTGCAGTATGTCAACAAATGCTGGAGCCTCAAAAATAATTCAAACAGCATAGAAAGTAGGCAGTGGGAAGGAACTTATGACAGCAACATGCCTCCAGAATTATTCATGGCTTTCTATTAATTTATTTTCAATTAATATGTTAAATATCAACTCAATGATAAATGTCTAAGTGTGCCTTCCAGTAACGGAGAAGTGTTACTTTGAAAAAAAAGAGGGACACATGAATGTATCAGGAAAACATGGATAAAGAAGATGAACTGTGATATTTTTTTGGCCATATATACAAAAGATGAACTGTTAATATTATTTGGTTGTTAATACTATTGGTACCATTACATTGGCAGGAAGGTAATCCAAGCAGGGATAATATGTCATTCGTCTCACTGTTTAGAATGAGGTTCGCTCCCAGGTATTTATACAAAATCATTTTATTCATGTCTGTTTTTTTACAGAAAGCCACCAAATTCTATGAACATTTTACATTTCCTTTAAGACTTTTCCTATATAGCATTAGAACAGTAGATAGATGGCATTTAATTGTGTTGAAGAACAATTTGAATAAATTTCAATTTCTGCCTGAGGCAAGAAGAGAAATTCCTGCCCTAAAACAAAGACTTTTAACCCTCTTACTTTAACTTCCCCATTATTGTCCTTTAAATAAATACATAGATATTTGGTAGCATTTTTTGCTCTTTCAGGTTCAATGTCAGTTTCTTAGGATCAGAAAAAATCCTACTGAATTTTAATTAGTTGCTTCCTCCTTAAAATTTCTGCCTCTGACTCTTGCCTTTAGAACAATGGAATTATGCTTGTAAATGCTTTCAGTTATTACATTACACACTGGACTTTACAGTGGCTTCATTTTATTGCAAAATAAATTTAAATAATGTAAAAAAAGCTAGTAAATTTTCCATTGCATGTGAGGAACATGAACTAATTAAAGATAAGTTATACTTCATAGTCATATTGAATAGGGGGTAGTTAGTGTCAGAAGAACCAAAAATAAAGATTCTATCTGTCAATTTAAACTTTTAAATTATACTAACTAGTACAAAATATAGAAAGCTAAATTAAGGTGTGCTGCTGACAGTTCTGTATTGTATTTAATACAGAAATCTAAAGTGGGGGGGAGAGAAAAGAATGGAAGCTAGTTAAATTCTTGAAGTGATCTCAGCAGTATTTGTTAGAATATCAGCTTTATAAACATACACACCCAGCAGTGGTTTTTAGCTGGTTGCAGAGACCACAACATGCTTTCTTACAGTTTCACAATCCTTAACTACTGTACCTCAATAAAGCTTTGTGTACTCTTGCTACATAAGTTGGAATTTAAATGGAGACATCTCTCTCTCTGTCTCTTTGAGCATCTAGTCTAAAATCAAAAATTAAGAAGACAGAATAACATTCTGTCTTCACATTGATTCGTTGCTACCTTTTCTACCACAAGGTTTATAAAAAGAGGACATTTGAGCAGTCCTTTTTACAGATGGATTTAGAAATACATTCCTATTTATATTTTTCTAAACTATTTACTTAAAATTTATTGCTGACTTTGTCAGTCACCCAACAGCTTGAAATAATTATCTTTTTCTTTTCATTTTTTTTCCAGTTTGCCGAGGGGGGGTAGGGATATGTGTGTATGTGTGTGCATTCAGTGAATTATTCAGTTGGATACGTCACATTTTATGGCTCTTCCTAATTCCAAGTTCGTTATTGTATATCAGAGAGCAGTCAGAAACCTGTCCTATACTCAATCTGCCTACATTATCAAATGCTATTTTCTTGGACATCATGTATTTTGTTCACCAAAATTCTCTTTCGAATGAGAAAGATCATTACTGGACACATGACAATACATAAACAAATAAATTATGGAAAAGCTAAGGTCACAAAGTATTCTTTTCAAAATACACAAATATTCTTTGGCCAAAATCCTCCTCTTATTAAACTATAAATATTTGCAGATTATCTTGACTTAGTCTCAGAATATCAAATATTATTTATAACCAGCATTAAGCCAAATAGATACAAAGAAACAAAGAAAATTAAAATATTCAGTCTTGACTTTACAAACTTTCTTTCTAGACTTCATCTTGATAACCTTCAATAAGGAATAAGGCATCTATAAGCCAGGGCTTTTCAACCTTTTCACAGATTGTACCACTTTTAGGACATGACAATATTTGAGTACCACCAGTGCTTAGCAAGGTGTCAAAAACTTGATGACTAAAAAAAGAGGGGGATTTTGGTTTTACTGATTAGATTCATTTGTTGTTATAGGAATGGCTAGTTTATAATATTATGGAAAAGTAAAAAGTTGAGGTTCAATGTTAATGCTTCCTTCTACTGCAACAGAGGAAGTCTGTTCTTTTTCCCTTCTCCCCCTCACCTTTTCCCCCTTTTCCCTCCCCACTGTGTCCTACTAGTTGCTTTTGTATTTATTACAAACTGTAGAAAAAAAAGTACCAGTTTTAATTCCTTCGGTTCCTTTGCTGAATCCCTTTCCCTTTGCACTGACAAATGTATGATGAATTTATCCATGTTTATTAATATGCACCACTACCAGCTAGCTCAGGGGTCTTCAAACTTGGCACTTTTAAGACTTGTGGACTTCAACTCCCAGAATTCCTCAGCCCTCATGGCTGGTTGAGGAATTCTGGGAGCTGAGATCCACAGGTCTTAAAGTTGCTAAGTTTGTAGACTCCTGAGCTAGCTGGTTTGCCCTTCTGAGCTCTTCCACAGTGTAGTAAGAATGCACCCCCCCCCAATCCCTTCCCTGTACCCTTAAAGACACAGGAATCAAGCGCAAACCAAGAAAATAAAGAAACACAAATTCCGGTTTTTCTCTCTCTTTAAGCTGCCTCAGGTGTGTCACGTGTCATAATGGTGCAATTCTAGACTGAAAGGCTCCGGCAATTGCAAAAAGCTTTAGCTTTAAATTAAGCATCTTTACCTTCAAAGAAAACTTTCTAAAAGCCACAGACAGACTCAATTAAAGAGGGTAAAACTAATTACATTTGTTTAAAGGGATTAAACCTTTCCAGTTGTCTTTTTTCCCTTTCCCCCACCCAAGCCATGTTATTTTATAGCCTCTCCTCTCTCCCCTCCCTTTTCTTCAGTTAACCTCCAGCTCCGAGCTGCTTCTGGAAGCCCAATCAGCTGGAGCCAATCAGCTGGAGTCCTGCCGGCTCCTGCCAATCCCAGACAGTCCTGCAGCTGCAGCTGCCTCTCCCTCAGGCATGGCTTGCTCATTCCCCTCCCCTGCTACACTTGGCTAGCAATCGCGTACCACCTGCCACATGGCAAAGTACCACAAGTGGTACGCGTACCACCGGTTGAAAAGCCCTGCTATAAGCAATCACCTGATTAGCACATCAAAAGCCCAGTTTCAGCCACTCCAGATCAAATGTTGCAGGATCAATTCATGCCTCTCTAAACCTAATGTTCTTTAATAATATACATAAATGACTCTTGGTTTATCTAGTTCAGCATTGTCCACATAGATAGCAGTAATTTTACCCAATGTAAGAGAAGTGTGCTTTCATTTCCTGGAAATGCTAATTTAAATTGGGGGTTTGATTTGCAAAACAGGTATTTCATACTTTTTTTTTTGTCTTTGAATCAATCTTGACTCTGGCAATTTTGCCATTTGCCATTTGCTTTCTTGCCAGAGCTGAGAGAAACTGTCCAAAAGGACTACAACTCAGTACCTCCTGCTTCTAGCTAAGTGCCTTTCACCACTATGCTAAACTGGACCTTGCTTTATACTTTAGCTGTAGCTTTTTCCCCAACATATTTTGGCTGTGAAATGTAAAGCACCAACTGCTGCCTGGATTCAAGTCTGCATGCAGAGCAATTTCACTCATTTTACACAAGATTCTTGGTGCATCAGATGAGCATAACACACCTCAATGTACATCATGTTTGAAGATTCACCTCATCTTCTATATTTGTTATCGCAAACACTTGAGAAAGCATGTACATTTGTTGATCTGTAAAGCCATGAAGGAAAAACCCTGGTTGCTTGCTAGGACCAAATGCCATGGTAGTTTCCAGAAACTGTAAGCCTGGATGGATCTTGTGATATTGCGATAGAGTGTCTGTGAAAGAAATAAAGTTCCCAAATGGTGTACCCAGGAATAAAAGTATAGTAAGTTGAGGAAAATCTGCAGGGAAGAAAGGAGCAAAATTGACTCTAAAGTACATAGAAATAGGTGGGATTTTTTTTTTTTTTGCAAGTAACTGTTTTATTTATTTTAATGGAGGGAATATTGAGAGATGACACAGAGGGAGCAGTTACCATTTAATGGAATGCTACAAATCACTTTTGACTGTCAAATTAAAACAAAATCATTTGAGGTTACTGTGAAAAACAGTATGGGAATCAAAGAATACTGGAACAATCAAATAATATAGCTGGGTATGTAAAATCAGCTTTTCTGTAAATTAAACCATTCCCACATTTCATCGACAAATAATTAACATTCATATAAGGGTAGAACAGCTTCCTTAACAAAGTTACTTTTGGACATACCGTAGTATTGGGGGCAGAAAAAACCAGGGGCTCATGCATATACAGTAGACGTTTCTCAAGGCAAGCTTGATTCATGGTGACTAAACCATCCATATATAAAGATAATATTGCCACAGCTAATTTCAGGGATGTAGCCATGTCTGGAACATCAGGAATCACTTCTGCTTCTGGCAATTCCAAAAATCTGCTATGTAGATCATCCTGAGCATGTAAACTATTGGGAGAATTTTCCAGAATGGCTAGTCTTGTGATGATGATTAGCTAGGTAATTTCACCTTCTGTGATACTATCAAACTTAAGTATACTTTAAAAGTATAATAAAAATAGAGTGTTCACCAACAATTTTTGTAATTAAGGATTTTATACTAACTTGGTTGTGCATTTATTTTCAGACTTTTATGATGAAGGGGAACCATGATGGATGCAGTATTAATAATTTCATCAATTTTAGCACGTGGACATATAAAAGCACTAACATATTCCAAAACCAAACATATTTATGGTGAAAAGCTACAATTGTCCAAGGAAAACACAGTGTAGTACCTTTAAGAAAATCCAGTTAAATTTGAGTGTTAAGGTAACACCCAGACAATTTTAAGAAATTATCATTTTGATTTAATATGGGAAAAAATCAATTAAATAGAATGGAGTTTTCATCAATGTCAATCACAGAAGATATGTCTTCATTTTCATGGAGTTAAAAACCTCTTAGAATTGTAACACTTCTCATTACTTGAATCTTAATATTTTGATGGGCTCAACAATCAGTAAATCAAGTAGAATTACATAGGATTCAGTCACAAATCCTTAGAGAACAGCTTCTCAAAATTGCCTTCATAGTCAAGGGTTTCATTGAGGATGGGCTTGTCCACAAATTCCACCAAACAATTCTGGATGCCACAAGGAGACCTCTCTAGCTCTAGAATGGTAATATTATTTGGAGAAGATGAAACAAGGATATTTCTAGGCACGAACAATGTTAGTTGAGGGCCAAGGGATGGCCAATAGCGTCCTAAATTAAAGCCATTAATCCAGACTTGTCCCTGCAAAGGAAAAAATATATAATTTTAGCTATCCTGACTGCAACATTTATATGAAATCAAATCTAACAAAATTCTAATTAAGAATTCAAAATTTCCCACCCCAACAGTGATATCAGGGTTTGGGTTTGGAGCATTTATTAAAGAAGCAACCAGAGGAATATCTGCAGGATTATATAGGGCACTACTGGATATGGCTTCAAATATGCTCAGGAAGCCAAATGAGCCATCTATGGCAAAGTTTCTCAACCTTAGCAACTTTAAGATGTGTAAATTTCAGATTCCAGAATTCTGCAACCAGGATGTCCACACATCCCAAAGCTGTCAACAAGAAACACGGATCTACTCACTGAAGGGAGTTGGGACTTGGAGTGATAGAAAGTGCCTACAAAGGCACTGATTAGTTGGATCACTTCTTACACAGAAATTAAATCCATCTGGTAATCTCTCTAACCTCTATGCTAGCATGCTGTTCTTGGAATCACTGATTAGACAATATTTGTAACAAGAAAAACTGAAACAGTTTAAAAAATGAACTCAACCAAGTTATTGTGCAAACAGCCTTTGCAAATCCCATTTTTAATTTTTGGCAGCTCATTCTGTTTATGCACATTTTCTATACCTTTTAAAGAGTAAAACTCATTTTAAGACAGTTCTGTAAATATGCTAAATCACATTCCACAAAGTGTTAAATAAGTTTCAACCTCAGAACATTCTTATCAAAATTATCTCTTGCTGTGGCTTTGGCAAAATTGCCCTTGCTAATCTGTTTTGTTTGTTTGTGTGTATGTGTTGGTGTGGGTGGGTGTGGCAGGAGATTGATAAGACTTTTGCACCATTAAGCTAAAATATATAGTGTTCTCTATTATTTATTTAATACATAAAAAAACAAAAATAGAATCTGTAAGTAACAATTCACCCCAAAAGAAGATAACCCTGAATTTAAAATGACCTCTGCAAGAAAATGGTTTACTTGTTTCCATTACTATATTCATTATAAATCTGACTTTCTTATTGCAAAAACAAATTATTGATGACAAAAATTCTAATATTGCACTTAGATAGATAAACGCCTATATAGTATAGCACTTTCTCATAAAAGTTAAACTTCAATGCCCCAAAACATGACACTTTAGCTGACCTTAACGGGAGAACAAAGAAAAGATAAATTGATCAGTGGTTACTACACAAGATGACTATATCCCATTCTACATCAAAGGTGAAATTCCTAGTTGCTGGGAAGCAAGGAAAAATGTATTGAAGAATCTTACATAAGCCCTGCTTATGGAACCTACAGGCATCCAGTTGGTACAAAGCTCTTGTGATTTTTGAAACAAACATTTTTTTGCATGGAGAAATGTAAACAATACAGTTATTTAAACTTCTGAAGTATGTAAATATGATTTATCTTTATGTATCTATTGATGGCTAATTTGTTTGAATGCCAAGTTTCCAGAAATTCCCTATCATTTTTTGGATTTAGCTTAGTCTAGGATGCTCATATTTTCCCAGCTGAAACAATGTTTGAGTCTGTCCATATATTGTGAGATTAAGAAACTTTCATAGTGTCTTTTGATTGCTAGTTGTGTTCATGGATGCATTCTACTAGTCTTCTGCCTATATGCCCTATGTAAGACTTTATGTTGAAGATGACCCTTGTATTTTCTTTTTAGACTACTGGATCTTTTGTTTTACTTAAAATATGCTGGAAGGATTTAGTTAGTTTGTGTGCTATGGTAATGCCATGTAGTTGTGATAATCTGTGGTTGTTCTGATATGTTTTGATGTTTGGCAGTATAATCCTTTTTATAGCTTGTGTTGTTTGTGCTGCAAAGATTTGACTGGTCAAGCATTTTCTGCAAAAGTTGCAAGAAACTCATGGATGATGTTGTATAGGAAGTATTTCCTTTTTCCTTTGAAAACAGTAGGCATTCTAGATCAAGAAGCATTATTAAAAGAAATATTAAAAAGGAAGGAAAAAAGATCAAAATGCATCCTCTCAAGCAACCAACATCCAGATAATTAATACCACTCAAACAATCTAGCAGAAAAAGAAGCCTAATCAAGGAACTACAGAGCAGAAAACACACTTCCACCAACAAGGCTAACTACTATATATGAATGGGAAGCAAATCCTATACTCACTAGCATTGATGATTTACCTACTCAGATAATGCTAGTCTGCGAGCAAACAGCCAAGAACAGAGAGCATCAAGGACTCCCTAGTTCAACCATGAGTTACAAATATTCTCTTTTCTAGTAAAAATCAGCCAGTATCAGCTCTTACTATAGACCCCGTTTTAATATTAGCTTACAGTTTTCATTTCTATATAGGAAGGGGAGCTGAACAGTGTCTTCTGTATAGTTCTATGGAATTGCATGACAAGCTATTCAAGTAATTAATAGCAAATAAGATGCCATCAATTATGATGAAAGAGACAGATGTTCTCCGGAATAAATATGAGTTTCACATAGCCTAAACATAATCTGAAAAATGACATGTTATGTGTTCTTCAGCCACTTTTTATTGCACAATAAAAATCTCACTAGTGGGCTAAAAGAATAAAACTAGAACACATGAACAACAAGGGACACAACAGCACAGATACAATTGAAAAGAAATTAACTTTTCCACTGGGGTGAAAGGTTTTCTCTTGATTGAAATAATACAGAGAATTAGTTCCTTGAACTTCAGATATCATAAAGAATGCTTCCCAAGGACACCTTTAATTAGAAATAATGGACCAAATAACTTTTTAATTTTCACAATTTGTGTATTCTAATCATTGATATTCTCAATAAAAAATTCTCAAATGAAAAAATATAAGAACTGTTACGTTATGAGAGCTATTAAGGCACATGGGTCTTGGGCACTGTAACGTATGTGTGGAAGGCAGAATATGAATTTCAGTATTAATCTGCACATGAGGCAAGTACTAAAAATATCACAAATCCATAACTGACATTAACATAATTCAGCCAGTATGCACCTACAGGTTTACCAGTTGCAAGAGATAGATATCAGACAGTAATAATTTAGTTTTATTTGATTATATCAGCCTGAAAATAATTGTTTTGTCATATATTGCCAACTTTATCAATCCTTGTGGTTGACCTACTAAATATACCTATTATTAAGCAGCATTCAATCCTAGCACTGGAAATTAACAATCTCAATACTGTCAATATACTCCAATTAAACTGCTTTACACTTTACCTATAAATGAGGTCAATGAGAAGTCCGATATGAATTTTGAAGTTATACATGAACTTTTTATGAAAAAATAAATTGTACCTTTGTCCAACCTGGAAATTTGAGATAGGTGTCCTGAGGCAAATCTGGAATTCCACTAGGAATGGAAAAATTGCCAGTATAAACATTAGACCCTTCATATGTTGATATATTCCTTCCAGATATCTTATGACTCAAGCCCTCTTGTACTGCTCTGTCAATGTCCAGAGGATATATCTCCCAGTCAAGGAGGATATCTTTAGCAAGAGTTAAATTCGCAATCAGACCCTGAAAATAAATGTATACGTCAGAGAAGAGTTTTACTGCTTTGGAATTCTCTTTCTCTCTCCCTCCTTCCCTCCCTTTCTCTTTCTCTCTCTCTTTCCTTTTACCTGGGTTTTTTGCAGTCCCATAGCTTTATTTTGAAAACCCTCAGTATAGTGACTACATAAACTTCAATAAGTTAGTGCAGGTCATCCCATGAGATTAGTAGGTATTTGGGAGCTCTGGAAAAAACACTGATTATACAGATATTTTTCAACTGGATTTCTGCTATGGTTAGATAAATGGCATATGGGAGAGTGATAGAGGGAGTGGTACCCTATTGATTTTGTTTCATCTTTCAGCAGTGTTCAGTATGGTTAAATATAGTTTGTATTCAGAGTTTAGACAACTGATTCATCTAAAGGTTTTTCTTTTTTATATTACACAATATGTGGGCATATTCTCTTTAACAAAATTTATTAAAATGGAAAAGAATGGGCACAGGAATTTCTGCAACTGAACTTAATTTATCACTTTGAACCAATTTATTTGGATGGGGACAGCCATAGCCTTACAATACATTGGGGAGGAAAGTCTATAGCTGGTTATTTTGGTCACATATCATTTGTATCTTTTTTAATCCGAGAGCCAATTGTGGTTGATGTGGCACAATGATTCTGCTTCTATCTATGGAAATTGTTCAAAGAAAAATGGGTGATTATGTTTCTGACATCTGACAACTTTGGGCTAGATTGTTGCAAGGCATATTATCCCTGATATGGTTTAACAAATGTATGAGTTCCCTGGGAAGGGATGTTCATTAGGAATTTGAGGTTGTCATTAATTTACTTGTCATTAACATGCTGAAGTTATAACACTCAGCTCTGTATCTGCATCAGAAAAAGCTGTGATGGCCAGAACAATGCTATGATGGGATAGATGTGGCTTAATATACTAAAAATGAATAAGATGGGGATTTTGTAGGTCAATAGAATCAAGGGAATGAGAATTTGGGGAATAGCTTGATCTGAAATGGGATATTTTTTCTCAGAAATATAATGTGGGCATATTACTTGAGCCAAAGTATTAGTGATAACTCAAAGATTTTTAACAGAAGTGCATACTATCAACTCCAGCTGGAAAACCAATTGTATTGTGACTTGGATAGAGAAACCTAACAATAATGGTTAACAAAATGGTAACCATGTGATTGGACAACTACTATGCATTCTTTGTGAGGTTGCTACATGCTTGATCCAGACCCTGTAACTGGTACAAAATGCAATGGTTGGACTGCTGAGTGAGGCACTTCAAGGTGCATGTTTTTGACATATAAGAGTCCAAACAGGTTGAAAAGGGGTTGTCTGAAGAAAGACTTCATCTCTAAGACTTGGTCAAGTGATACAATCATTGAGGGAAATCCTACTGCATATGCATATAAGAACCACCACAAGCCTCAAGCTATCCAAGTTATTTACCCAAATAGCCAAAGGTGTTACTATTAACATTAGAAGGTAGCTTACAACATTAACAGAAATAGTTCAGATGCAAAAGCTGTCAATACCTGAGCATCTCCTCTAAAGCTCCATTTTTAGAGATTCTTTGTAAGATAAATTTAATCTAGGATTTTGATCTCACCTTTACACTTTAAGTTTCACGGTACAATATGATTTGCAAGTTTCCACATCCTGTAGTGAAGCAGTTGAACACATGAAAGCTATGTTCCTTAAAAAAAACTATGAAGCTCTCTTTTTTTGTTTTTTGTTTTCACTAAGACTGTAGTTTGTGCCATCACAGCAAGATTGCCTCCAAAAGTGGTGCACGTGAGAGAGAGAAAGAGACTAAGACTAATTTACATCTGCATATCTTCTTTAATAATAATACTGGTACATATGTACAATATCAAGGTGAACTCAATTCAAATGATAAAAGTAATGTATTTCTGATAAGAAATCTTTGCTATCAAAATCAGGGTTGGCAGCAGACTATATTCTGCATAATCAATCCATATAGAGGCAACCCATAAAAGGGTTGACATGGAGAAAATAAACTTCTGTTATTGTAAAATAAATGATATTCCAACTTTTATGCCAAACTTACTAAAAAATTGTTCCCTGATTGTTGAAAGACACTAAGGAGCTGGAAATGAGAAAATTACTTCACAACTAATCAACATCAAAACTGGGTTGGTACAGATCACAAGTCTTCAGATTACAATGATTAGAACAAAAACGATATACCTACTCCTACTTTCCAACTTATTTTAGATAACACTGTAAATACAAAGGATGATAGGGAGGAGCTGTACTCCTCCAGCAAGCCCACAAGAACTACATGATCTGAATAACTGTTCACATTTCCAAAAGAAAAGATAACATCTCTTCATAAAACACTGTATTGCATCTTGCCTGCATTAGGCCAATGCCAGTGGCATTTAAGGCTTGGTCAGATTGTTTATTATGCATATTTCTAATCCTCACATGTCCACCAAAGACAGCAGGGATTTTGGAATCACTAGTCAAGTATAGTATCCCTTTCTTAATTAAAGGGATACAGTGGTATCTCAAAACTTTTTTTCTTCTCAAACTATACCTCTAAATACTATACCTCTATAATTGTTCACTCAATAGCATTAGAAGTGTTGCTTTGTGTTCAAATAACTGGCAAGTTTATAGCTGACTGGATATTTAAGACAGTTGAAACTATACCTTGAAGTCATTGTTGTATCGTCCATAATTGACTCGACCCATATTTTCTATCAACAAATCCAGATTGGCACCTGCATTCCCAGTTATGTTCAATGTCAAGGATTTCCTTCTTTCAAGAATCCCTTGGGGAATCTAAATGGGCAATATATTTTAAAGTTAAACCCAAAACAAGACAAGAACAAAAGCTATGTCACTCTTCACTAGTGCCTTTTTCAGATGTATCTGCATTTTGATGGGAGGTTTTAGAAAGTGCCTTATGCCCAACTGTGCTAATTCATAATCTGACTTGAATCAAAATTATGATAGTCATTTATATAATTCAAAATATTTCAGGTGTTTTTTTAAATAAAATGAGTACTTCTGAAGAAGTTCAAATTTCCCCACCCTCTGTGGTCAGGAAGTTTAAATAATTGACAAAAAAACAGATACAGTGAGGGGAAATGTTTTTTGATTCCCAGCTGATTTTGTACGTCTGCCCACTGACAAAGAAATGATCAGTCTATCATTTTAATGGTAAGTTTATTTTAACAGTGAGAGACAGAATAACAACAAAATTCAACAAAACACATTTCAAAAAAGGTATAAATTGATTTGCATTTTAATGAGTGAAATAAGTATTTGATCTGCTATCAAACAGCAAGATTTCTGGCTCCCAGGTGTCTTTTTATACAGTAACAAGCTGAGGTTAGGAACGCTCTCTTAAAGGGAGTGCTCCTAATCTCAGCTTGTTACCTATATAAAAGACATCAGTCCACAGAAGCAATCAGTTACTCAGATTCCAAACTCTCCACCGTGGCCAAGACCAGAGAGCTCTCCAAGGATGTCAGGGACAAGATTGTAGACCTACACAAGCCTGGAATGGGCTACAAGACTATCACCAAGCAGCTTGGTGAGAAAGTGACAACAGTTGGTGCGGTTATTTGCAAATGGAAGCAACATAAAATAACTGTCAGTCTCCCTCGGTCTGGGGCTCCATGCAAGATCTCACCTCATGGAGTTTCAATGATTATGAGAACGGTGAGGAATCAGCCCAGAACTACACGGGAGGATCTTGTCAATGATCTCAAGGCACCTGGGACCATCATCACCAAGAAAACAATTGGTAACACACTACGCTGTGAAGGACTGCAATCCTGCAGCCCTGCAAGGTCCCCCTGCTCAAGAAAGCACATGTACAGGCCCGTCTGAAGTTTGCCAATGAACATCTGAATGATTCAGAGGATAACTGAATGAAAGTGTTATGGTCAGATGAAACCAAAATCAAGCTCTTTGGCATCAACTCAACTTGCCATGTTTGGAGGAGGAGGAATGCAGCCTACGACCCCAAAAACACCATCCCCACCATCAAAAATGGAGGTGAAAACATTATGCTTTGGGGGTGTTTGTCTGCTAAGGTAACAGGACAACTTCACCACATCAAAGGGACGATGAACAGGGCCATGTACCATCAAATCTTGGGTAAGAAGCTCCTTCCCTAAGCCAGGGTATTGAAAATGGGTCATGGATGGGTATTCCAGCATGGCAATGACCTAAAACACACAGCCAAGGCAACAAAGTGGCTCAAGAAGAAACACATTAAGGTCCTGGAGTGGCTTACCCAGTCTCCAGACCTAATCCCATAGAAAATCTGTGGAGGGAACTGAAGGTTCGAGATACCAAACGTCAGCCTTGAAACCTTAATGACTTGGAGAGTGCAAAGAAGAATGGGATAAAATCCCTCCTGAGATGTGTGCAAACCTGGTGGCCAACTACAAGAAAAGTCTAGCCTCTGATTGCCAATAAGGCTTTTGTCACCAAGTACTAAATCATGTTTTGCAAAGGGGTCAAGTACTTATTTCACTCATTAAAATGCAAATCAATTTATAACTTTTTTGAAATGCATTTTTCTGCATTTTTTTGTTGTTATTCTGTTTCTCACTGTTAAAATAAAACATTACCATTAAAATTATAGACTAATCATTTCTTTGTCAGTGGCAGACGTACAAAATCAGCAGGGGATTAAATATTTTTTCCCTTACTGTAAGCATGGTAAGTGTATAAAGAAATATTAAAACAACTCCCTGTTTTCTTGGTGTTTTGTTTTGTTTTAAAGTCAAAAAATCACCTTTATTTCTCTGATTGATGTTATAAACCACTCTTATTATATATCAAAAACCCCTTTATTGCATTTAGTACATTCTATCATTCCTTCATAAAAAAAATGGACAACCTTTAGGTTGTTGGGGTCATATTTAATATTTTTGGGAAATTAAAGAACCACATAGGTGGAACAGTGATGCAAAATACATAGAGCTATGTATAAAGAAATGATCTGGGAGGTTCTTAGCTTTTAAAAAATCTATTAACTCTGCTGTAGTATTTGACTACATTTTTAGCTTCTGCTTAAAATTGATGAGAAACGGTACTATCAATTTTCAGAAACAATAGAGAATCCAGGGACTATAAAGAAGAAATTTGAGGAGAGGGAGGGGGATAATGAACACTTGTCAAGTTAACATTCTCCTTCCTTTTTCCTTCCATTGATTGTTTTCTAATCTTAGAGAAAACATAATGTAGCATCTCATCTTCTTTGATAAAAATGCCGTTCAAATCAACTTGCAAACCAATTGCCAGCCAAAGTTACATAGCCATGTTTGAAATCAAATACAGTCTAAATACACTTCCTTGCTCCTCTCATTGCCGGCACAATGTTAAAGGACAGGAGAGAATCTTTTTCATGTATCTTTAGTTAAAACGCTGGCGTGAGCACACATGGCTTTGGCTTGGCATCATCTCAGAAAATACGCATTTTTAGGAAACAGTCAGAACAGATCATTCAGAATATAACAGGCTATGATATTGGTAAGTAAACAATTTAAGTTTATTGTCACTTATTTTATGAGTACAGTATATTGTCATGTGACTTCAGGGATTATTTTTCATAGATGCTCCTAAATTTGCAAAGAGGAAGAATACCTTGATACCCTACATTAGCATTTTGCAGTTATAAATCAAAGATCCATAGTCATGAAAATAACCAGAAATTATTGTGACAGTAGTATCCTAAGACTCCTCCATCTGAATTTATACTAATCCACAGTATCGGCATGTTTCTAACAAACTATTTTTAATGCATTTCTACAAGGAGACTGCACTGGGTAAGACAAAGAAGCAGCCTCTGACCCAACTGCAATTGGGAAGCACTCATAGCCTTGGATTTTGCCTAAAAGAGCAAAATGAAGTTAAGAGTAGTGTTAACATTGACAAGATCAAGCCATTATAAAACTAAAATATCTATCTATAAATATAACAATATAAGCAAATTTATCCATTAATGACCATATAAAGAAATAAACAGCCTTCACCAAGATCACAAAACTGATCTTACTTAGAAGACAGTGCTTATTTGGTATTCTTTTCATATAATTATTACTACATTACATATAGGAGACAGGATAATCCCTCAGAGAATCATTCATAGATAGATAGACAGACAAACAGACAGACAGACAAACAGACAGACAGACAGACAGACAGACAGACAGACAGACAGACAGACAGACAGATAGATAGATGTAATCATAGCTACAACTACAAGAAAGCAGTTTTGATATGGTGCTTTACCCCATCCACAGAGATATAGCCTCGATCACGAATGCCATCAAATGAAAAAAGAATTTCTTTACTACAGTTTCTTG
This sequence comes from Protobothrops mucrosquamatus, assembly GCF_001527695.2. Lineage (NCBI taxonomy): Eukaryota > Metazoa > Chordata > Lepidosauria > Squamata > Viperidae > Protobothrops > Protobothrops mucrosquamatus. Next base: position 1,263,343 of record NW_015386253.1, on the reverse strand, counting down.
GTAACTTTGTTCTGTATAATACGTATCCAAAATACTTGAAGAAAAAATAAAGAAAAACAAATATTGAAAATTATTTTTAAGCAAGCATTACATTTTTAATGTATATATTATATCAATTTATATAGCAATCTCACAATTGCAATTGGGAAGCACCAACAGGACTCAAACTACACTTATCTTTTTGCAACATTCTGCAAAAAAAAAACCCCTAATATACAGTTTTCAAAGTTTAAAACTAACATCAAATATTTGCTATTTAAGAGTCACCATTATCTTCAGGTGTTTAGCAAGGAATGGTGGGGGGGAAATGGGACTAGTGCTAGTACCAGTTTTGGATGTTCTGTACCTACGCTGGTAGTTCTCTTGTAAGAACTACAAACAAATATGTTAGTTGCACAAGAACTGTTGAGGAGAGTTTGGAAAATTATTATGCAGTATAAAAGATATTTAATAACTAGTTTATTTGAGGTTAAGAGTCTAGAAAGACATAGATTTATAGTTCTTATCAGCATATCCTCTAATAGGACTAAAGTACATGGAAATAATTAGGTCTATAATCTGGAAAATATTTGTTAATATTTGGATATAGAGAGAGGATGGCATGAAGTATAAGAAAGATGACAGAAGAGGAAGAGGGTCAAATCAAGCATCCCTAAGTTTGGATTGCAGTCAACACAAGCAGGGTAAAACATCAGTGTGTGTAAATAAAAAGCAGGACTAAATCCGTAGGCCCAGGGCTAGAGAACACTGCTGAAGGAGACGTAGGATGGAATGGTCTACTAATGGGTCTACGAATAATTGAGTAGCTAGTGTTTTCAATAGTCCTCAGACTCTATAAATAAGCTTGTCCCTAACCCAATTTATTATCTATTCAGATATCCATACCAACTATTTCCTGCTTGCTTCTCTAGATTTTTCAGGGTTTAATATTTAATCAGGGGCTTAGAAACAATGTTAAGATACATGTTAAGATAAACATCCTTCCTTATGTGAGACATAGGAATGTATATTGGGTTAATCTGTTGCCTACTTGTTTAATCTTCTTACAATTTACAAGATGGCCTTTTTTGCCAACTCCAGAATTTTCTCTTCTATCTCTACATTCTCAGAAACTATTAGCATGATTCTTATCTCACTAATAAGAACTAGATTTAAAATAATGTTTTAAAACAAGATTATTGTATTTAGCAGGGCTTTTTTTCTGCCGGAACGCGGCGGAACGGCGTTCCGGCACCTTTTTCCGGGCCGGCCGCACCGGAAATAGCCCCTCCCAAACCGGAAATAGCCCCTCCCAAATTTTACTTGCATCTTTTTTCTAAAGGGGCGGTCCTAGGGTTTGATGGGGGCGTGGCCAGGTTTGAGTTCCGCCACCTTTTCGCTGAGAAAAAAAGCCCTGGTATTTAGTAGTAACTAGAAATTAATCCTGCCAAACCCAAATTTATGATTTTGGTGAAACACCTAAGATGTTTTATTTTGCTATTGAAGAATCCATCATAGAACAGTGAGGTATTCAGATATTTAGAATACTTAATGAAACAGAATTTTACAAGGCTTTCACAAAGAATATTAAAACAGTAGTAGCTAAGGGGGAGGGGGTAATTATGAAATTATCCAAAAGGATGGATAATGCTCGTCTTTTACAAATTGAACTGGACTTTACCTGCTATTAAAGCCTGATTTGGTAAGCTTTTAGAAACAAATGTATAGTTTTCCTGTTGGGTAATATTGTATTTGTTATTCCAACAAAACAGCTGGAAATCTTCCTTAAATGAATGTGGGACAAGTATTCTATTTCTATTCCAACCATTTTCTTGGAATCCAAGAGGTGGTGAGATTTATTTATGATTTGGACACTAGGAGGGATAAGAACTACATGGTGATAATTAAATTCCGATACTTGTAAAAGTTGAAATTAGACCAAAAATGAGCTAAACATTTAATCAATATAACTTTCTACAAAAGTTGGCAACTATTTACAGCTTTTAATTAGCAAACAATGTCTTCAGCAATAATTAAAAATGTATTTTGGCAAATTATATACAGAGATTCTGACATTGCAATCATTCTCAAATTGACGATCTTCAATATTATTTTTATATGCCTGTAATATTTATCTCTCTATCAAAAGAATACTGAAAAAACTAAGAAAAAAATCTTTTAATTGTGTCACAGATAAGAACAAATAACTGCTTAAATCATGTGCAGGAACACACCCAAATGTTGAATAAAAGTGTAGTTTAAAATTTTTGTAATGTTGCTGGGCATATATATTTATTCTGTTTAAAATTGCTCATATTATTGTCCATTTCAAGTTGTATTTGTGTTTATATACATGTGAATATTTTAATACAAAATTTTATATAAAAAATAGGGGGAAAAGCTTCACATCTCTGTTCACATAAATCTCCCATTTTTTTGATTCTATAAAAGTTTTCAATACTTTAATACAAATCTCTAATTCTTTTCCTCTCTTCATTATCTTCTAGCTACTGACACTACTCCGGAAAAAATCTGTTTCAAAGTTTTACTTCCTCCATCTTCAAAACATTGCCTCTATAATTAGATTTATTTCTCCATCCCCATAACACATCTACTGAGTTTAAATCAAAATCCCTGACTAATCTATAGAGTCCTTTTGTTCAACCACCTTTTCTATTTATAGCTCTCACATTTATTTTATGCAACCCACTCCCTTTTTGATACATTTCACTTCTTAAGAATTTGGTATCAGAGTAGAAACAAAAGTTCTCCATTATTAGTGCAGAATATGCAAAAGGTACAAACTTCCTAAAATGTTTATACATTTCTTCTAAAAAGTATAACAGAGAATGGAACAATGGCCTAACTCCCCCACTAATTTAAAATGAGCAAATAATTTGACATGGCATACATAATTTAATAAACTGGCTAAATTGTGAGTCAAAAAGCCTGTGTAGGATCAACTTTTACCTGCTTTAATTGAACAAACGTCAAAGGATACATGCTTTTAATTGGTCCAGATGGGGAAAAATCATTCAGAAGTTCAGTCACTGTTCCAACCTGTAATGGAGCAAAACAGAGTACAATTTGCATTGAAATAAATGCAGATAAACAACGGAAGCATTCTAAACAATGCTTACACAAATATTTATCAGAATTTCCTCTAAAAGATAAATCTATTTATGATATGCACCAGTATTTATAGAAACCATTTAGGCCTTCTGCCTGTAGAAACTGTTTTCGTACTTTAACTGAATTCTCACACAAGCATGTTGAAAGGTGTAGTAATTCAAAATGCATGCCAGTTCCATGTAGGGATGTGAAAACTCAGTGAAAAAAAATGATTATTCCTCTAGAGCTTATATTTCATAATTAATTTTATTGCCACAATGTAAATGAACTATCTTATCCTAAAGATACAATTCTTCCCTGAGACTAAATTATCTGATGTGTTAATTCTAATTAAACTTTTTTCAGGGTTCTTGCACATTTTTCAACTATATACAAAAAAAGAGCTGCATTATTTTTTTAAGCTTCACGATAAAGTTCCAAATTTCCATCTCCAATGTTCAAAGCACACCCCTACAAAGCAAATGTTTTGCCTTTTATTTAAAAATAGATCTTCATAATTGTTAAAACAAAATTTTCCAACCCATGACTATGCAAATCTAACGGCTAAGTAATATACATTTACTTACCTTCATCAATTTAACTTCTCCATATGCAAACTTAGGAGTTGTTGGAGGTATAGGACCCTTTGGCAAATCCTTGTACTGAAATATGAATAAAAAACAAAAAAACTAAAACATAATCTATAGCATTTGAAGAATCAATTTTCTCTTTCCTGTGTAAATAAACTTATGTGTTGCTGTGGTATCATTACTCAATCTGGAACCCTTAAGATTTGTGGGGACTAAATCCACCCTCACCAGTACCATTCCTAGCCAAAATGGTTAGGACTTATGGCAATTGTAATTTCACCACATCTTCACTACATTTGGTAACAATTATACACAATGAGGAGGCTGCCATGAATTCCATTTTTTTCTATTTCTGTTATAAGGACTTTAAATCTAGAATCTAGACTAATTTAATAATTTGAGGAGCAACTTTGGAAATGTTTCTTACACATATTTCACAAAAGATGTTTAATATGTGAAAAAATAATAGACATTCTTCTTGATTCTACTAGATAATCTTTTGCTCTCTTTTTAATTACTATTACCAAATACTTATTTTCATTTGCTACAATTGGGATACTTTATATCCAGCCTGCAATGGGGTTACACTAACACTCCCAAATCTAGGATGAAAAAATCCAGAAAACCACAAGATAGCAAAAAAGAGATAGATTTTTTTCTGTACCTCTTTGCTGCAATCTATTGGGCCTCCAGATTTTTAAAATCCAGCACATGCATATACATCATTTACCTGAATTTTGTCATCAAATCTGAGAAGCCTTGCTTGACTGAATCAGACTGTTACAGAGCCCAGATTCATCTAGCAACAGCAGGTGCTTTAGATTCTTGTATTAAATTAGAAGTCAAAACAAATCCAGGGCAAGATAGAAAAGTGATATTCCAAAAAGAAACTCACCATACCAATGACTTCTCTGACAGCAAAATACTTCTCTGTAAGATCCCCTGCTTCACTCAATGGGGCATTGTAATCATAGCTAGTAGGTTGTGCCATGTATGGTATATTGGCTCCTGTGAGAAGAAGCAGATTGTAAGTAGGGTATTTGATTGCCTCCTCTGAATGATATAGGTTTAGGAGATTTTATGTCCTCAGTGTGTCACTACATTGCATGTACTTCATAGCTGGTAAGATACCTGCTGTAGTAATCACCATATTTGAGATAGTAGCTTGGTATAATAGCATAAACATGTTTAGAGTAAAATTAAACTTTGGTTGAATTTGTAAAATACTGATCCAAATGCATCCAAAATGATGAATATACTGTCCTTATCATTCATATAAGATAATTGCTTAAATCACAGATATGACTAGTAACCTAGTTCACACTCATTTCTTTTTTTACTAACAGATATTGTGCTAAAACCTTGATTGACCAAAGCCATATTGGATTCTAGAGAAGAACATGATTATCTTTCTCATATACAGAGGGAAAGGAGTGATATCAAAACTATAGAAACAAGATAAGATAAGATAAGATAAGATAAGATAAGATAAGATAAGATGAGGTGAGGTGAGGTGAGGTGAGGTGAGGTGAGGTGAGGTGAGGTGAGGTGAGGTGAGGTAAGGTAAGGTAAGGTGAGGTAAGATAAGATAAGATAAGATAAGATAAGATAACCTTTATTGTCATTTTTTTACTGTGGGCATTGCAAGTGTGTTGGTGCAGGTTTTGGCAGAATTATAGTTGAAAGAAATAATTATGAACAAATTTTGAGAAGACGGTGGAGTTTACACCAAGTAGTAGATATGTGCAGACTATTTTTTTGCTCTTCAATAGGTAAATTTTTCATATTTATACATTTATTGACTAAGACAAAGTGCATGATAAAAATTACCAAGCTTGAAATATGGATGTTCTGTGTGAAAAATGGAGTTGGAGATTGCTAAATACAATAAAAGTCATATATAGTGGATATAAAACAGGCATGAGAATTCTGTAAATGAATTGCTTAGTGCATGGTTCAAATAATGCAGAAAGTGACAATAATGTGTGATTATTAATTGGATTATTTTCGGCAAATGAAACTGTATAATGCAAAAGTATGAATCAGAAAATGTACCAAAGAAAAACATATTTTGGTCATTCTTGACTCGGTCAAGGAAAAAGGAGTGAACCATTTGAAATGGCAAAATATAGAGCAGGGGCCTCCTGGAAGAATGTTTACTAAGGGTTGGAAAATGGATGGAGAGATTAATTTAAGACATGAAAATACTGGCAGAAAGGCAGTTGGTACTAGGTTTTTGTTGAAAATGAAAATGGCTGTGTATAAGAACATGCTCATTCTGTTACATGGAAATGAGACTTGGGTATATTAGGAAAATATAAAAATAAGTTGAATGTAATGGGAATGGGTTACTTGAGAATTGTGTGTTCATCTACAGAAGCAGGATATTTTGCAAAAATCTAAAAATATAGATATACGTTGAATGAAGTCAGTGTGATGTTCAGTTAAATGTTTCCCTTTCTATTTTCTATTTTCTGCCCCTTTATTTTACCATTTTTCTTGTTTTCTATTCTTTTGACAACATTATTTACTTAAAAGAGTGTACCATGATGGGTGGCTATGAATGAAATCCCAAGGGCATTCCTAATTTATAAGGTGATATCTATGCCCTAGCAATTTTATCTTCCAAAAGGGGAAAGACTATACTGTGGGGGGACGGGGGAAGTACAATGGTTCCAAGTAAAACTGTCTCATTTTATTTAACTCTCTTGCTTCACATAAGCAAGAAAGTCAGTCTCTGTTGTAATTATAGCCTGTCATTTAGATACCGATAATACTCATACAGACAGTCCTTGGATTAAGACCACTTGTTCAGCAACCATTCAAAGTTACAACGCTGCTGAACCAGTAGGCCTATGACACTCTTTTTAGTTCTAGCCATCCCTATAGTTATGTCACTGTGAGTGGCACTTGATGCCTGGTCTTCTGAGTAACTTGTGAGCAAGCCACAGTCAAGGGACCAGAATTTCCAATGTTTCTTGCTAGCCTCCATATAAGCAATGTCAGTGGGGAAACAAGCAGAAAGTCAGAATTCACTCCCCTGCCAGTTTTTGCTCACCTATGCTCTGTAGCGCCTGCCCAAAGCATCCCCACCCATACTCCACAGAGTCTGCCCATAGCACACCTGTGGCACCTGCACACTTGTGCAGCCCTGGGGTTATGATGGCAGCTAGGATTGCCATTGCTAAGTGATTGAGTCACATAACATTGCACTTTATTACTACACTGCTTAGTGACAGAAATTCTGGTTCAATTGCTCTCATAATCCGAAGATATTTGTCCTATATTCCGGAAATTGAAACGCCAACACAAAGAACTTCCTTCTATGACTTTTATTTTTTTCTTCCATCCAAAATTCTTCCATTCCTCTGTTTCAAAGGAGGACATATAGAACGTGTTCTTGCTTTTGGTATTAGAAAACAATAAAATCCTTTAATTGCAGGACAAGCAGTTTTACACACACACACACACACACACACACACACACACACACACACCTTACCATTCCAGTAGCCAAAATTAGTCCCTCCTATAAACATATATCTGGAAAAAAGAAGCAGAAAAGCAATTGAGGATGCTGCACAAGAAACCTGTTTCTTTTTTCAAACAGATATCAATGAACTTACAGGTTAACGTTAGCTCCATGTGCCAAGATTTCACTAAGAGTTTTAGTTATGGCTGATGATGGTATAACATTATGGGTGTGGCCCCAGTGATCTAACCAACCAGTATAGAATTCAGAATTGACCTGAAATAGGAAAAGTTTTTTTTTTTTAAAAAAGAACATATATTGGAAATTAAAAAAAAAAAACTAACGCATAACAATGTACAACAAAAAAAAAGCTGCTCAAGAGGTCAATTTGCTACACATTTAACTATATATATGAGGATGAATTCATGCCGGAAATTCATGCAAGAAATTTTCTCATCATCTCACACTCCATTTTATACCAGCACATGGTCATTCAAGGCATACTGCAGGAAGATATGAGTGATATGTTTACAACTAATACTAGGAAACCTCATCTAGCTGCATTTATCTAATCTACCTTTAAAGGCCCATTGTCAAAGCTATGGCAATGGAACAGTCCATAATATTCCATCATGACACTGAAGAAATTAACAAAGGAATTTCAATTATTTAAAACCACAAAAAACTGTAAATGCTGTGGCAGAGAGGCCTCTTCCACAATCAAGAGTTATGCCACATTCCATGGTCTCCACAATACCATAAGACTTGTAAAGGTTTTTGCAAGGTAAGAAGAGGAACTCCTGACTCAACTTCAGCTCTAAAGAAAACGTGACAATCTTTTTCAGCTTTTACAGCTTTTTTTCTGGAGCTATAATCTGGGTGACCATTCTTTACAGTTACCGTTGCACCATCCCCGTGGTCACATGATCAAAATTCAGACGCCTGGCAACTCACTCATAAACTCACTCATATTTATGACGGCTGCAATGTCCCAGGGTCATGTGATCACCCTTTTGAGACCTTCTGACAAGCAAAGTCAATGGGGGGGAGCCAGATTTGCTTAACAACTGTGTTACTAACTTAACAAATGCAACAATTCACTTAAAAACTGTAGCAAGAAAGGTCTTAAAATGATGCAAAACTCATTTAACAATTGCCTCTCTTAGCAAAGGAAATTCTGGACTCAACTGTGGTCATAAGTCAAGGATTTCCTGTACTTCAGGTATGACTTTGTAGGTCAAGAAGGCAAAAACTGTAGCTAAATGGAAGCGTTTGAAAGTATAAATCCAGATTGTCAAAAACACAAAGCAGTATCCAGATACTAAATGTTCTAATACAACAAGATTGAGGAGGCTAAATGAATGAGAAAAGAAAAGAAAAGAAAGAGAAATAGTTATACAGCAGCCTCTCCATAGACAATGAAATCAGATGATGAAGAAACGTATGCACCCAAAGTTTCATCATAATTCTTTAAATGGGACAATTTATTGAAACAATGTGAAAATTAATCAGCTTCTAATAAAATATGTGATATTACTTAACTTAGAAGAAAAGATTGTGAGGAACCTGACATTTCCATCACAAAGGAAAAGATGATACAGAGTGAGAAATAAAGCTTACATTGCTTTTAAAAAGAAAGACCTACGCTGCTCTTAAAATGGAACTTCATTACATTAAAAAAAAAAATAAGAATGGGAATTTGCAATGGAAATGGAAAGGGAAATATTTCCATTTCAATATTGTTATCACCATAGAGAAGGCTCAAAGTTGAGTTTATGCCCATGTCTGCTTATACTTCTTCCATCAACATTGTCCCAGGATTCTCTTCAGTCCCTTTACTTTCCAGAACTCTTTAGAGAACCAAAGAGCCATCTTGAATCAGCAGCAGACTCCCCTCAGGACAATCCTGCCTGACATCCTGGCCATCTCTCTTTTACAGAGGTTAACAAACCATTCAACAGAATTGCCTTCCTCCTAGATTGTTAGGAAACTCCCCAAGACCCATCTGAAACCTTGTGAGAATAACAGGTGCTTGGGCTAGCCATCTAAATTTATCCTTCCTGTAAAGAAGACTGGTGTCTCCAGTTAGGCTCATAGTCATGAGAAAATACACAAGAGGTATGGCACAGATCAGGGAGGGGGCCCACGGGTGCACCTAGCACCGAGATCAGGAAATTTGGAAAATTGAGGACCATTTCTAACAACATTCATTTAACACTGTCATAACTTGGGAAGGTCACTGACTGAATGGTCATAGGCCAAGGACTACTTGTAGTGTTCCTTGTAACTGCCAATGATTCCCACTTCATTTTCACAATATAGTTCACATGAAATATGTCAACCAACTTTTCAAAACATTAAAACAAACTTAGAAAACACAGCAAGTCCTAACACACAGTTTCTCAGGCTCCATCTTTAATATAAAAGGGAAATATAAAGATTTTAAAATAAAGATTTGTCAAACCTCTGCTTAGGTCTGAAGACAATAGGATCTGCTTCAGTGGTAAGGTGTACTGAACCCTGCAGTCTGTTCTAACAGATATTTGTATGAATTGTTCCTTTTGTGTAATATTAAGTTATGCTCTAGTTTAAAATTTAAATATCAATTTTCTTCTAAGTGTTTGAACCTCCCTGCTATATCCAAGAACAAAGGAATCCAAAAACAGACGAACCCAAGAACTTTTACAGAAAGCTGGTTACAACAGATAGTTCTCATTTAGTGACTGTCTTAGACAGCAACCATTAGATCGCTCTTTCTCCCCTTCTCTCATACATATTCACCATTACAGTCAGTCAGTAGACATTATTCTGTGCCTGAGTTGTTTTTTAAATCCCTCCAGAGCTTGTCTAAAGACATGATCTCTTCCCGAGTTGTTTATCTTCACAGTATAACACTTCCCCAAAATATGCTAAGAGCACGTTAAAAAGCTCAGATGTTTCCTTAATTAATTGAACCCTGGCAGCTGTTGCTTATAACTGACAAGACCCTAAACAGTTTCACATGAAAGGTTTTCTTTTGACGCCTATGTGGCTTAGGACTCAAAGACACGAGTGCAGCTGGCACTAGTGCATTCCTTTTTATGTATATTTTCCATTGTATGCTTGCTTACTGTCTTGTGATTCATTCCTCCTATGATTGTAAATACAAACATTAATTCCCTTGTTGCTAATTATCTCAGAGGTGGGATGAGCATTCAAAGGGGCTGGGAAATGATAAAAAAGGGCTGTAAGATTTGCCCCTTTACCCAGCTTCCTCAAGAGCTGAGTTCCTGAACCATTTGGGCTCGCCCAGCTGGATGAGGACTTGTATCTTTTTAACAGTGTACAGCAAAGAAAAGCTGAAGTAATATGTAAGTACTGTTGCAATCACATGATTTTTCACTTAGTGACTACTTTGCCTATTGACCAGTTGCTGGTCCCAATTACAGTTCCTAAATGCAGACTAACTGTATAAAAGCAAGATGGATATATTTTTGTAATTAGCACCGATTTTAAGAATTTTTTTTTAAATATGCTACAGCAATTCTTTCCACTGGCCATTTATTCTCCTAACCATGTATGGTCATCCTCCACACTTTCATATGCCTGCTGCTTGATATATCTTATGTGCAACATATCCAACTCTTAAGATATAATTAAAACTACAAGGAGTTAACATAATGCTCCTAAATTAAAGGACATCCATCTTTGTAAACAGACCAGCATAAATGATCAACCCAAATTAATTTTGGGTTCAATATTAATTCATTATTACCATCTTAGAAAATCTGTACTTATATCAGCAGTAAATTATAAATGTATGAAGAAAAAATAATACCAAGGGGCCTTGAGGCTCAGTTCGTCTCTGAGATAAAAATGCTGCAGTGACATTGGTATCTGCAAATCAATAAAACAAAGAGTCAAATCTGATTTATTAACTACAGGCCTCTGTTTAAAGACTATTCTTATGGTACACAGAGAAATTAGCCTTAACAAAAAGTACAATGATAATTTAATTTATCAGATGCATGTGTGTTATCTGTGAGCTCAGAAGCATTAAAAGCATTGCAGAGAATAAAAGATCGGTTAAATAATAGTACACAGGTATGAGCCTTTGAGTCAGCGTTGATTCCCAGTGGCTACAGTCCAAGTTTTCTTAGCAAGATTTTGGTTTCTTAGCAAGCCATTGCCTGTGTCTTAGGCTGAAAAAAGAGTAACTGGGTTGGTTATCTTGCTAGAATTTAAGGCAAGGTAGAATTTATGGCCTCTCAATTTCTAACCTGTCTCAATAGTATGGAACCTTCTGAAAAAAAATGATTCTATCAAGATATTACTGAAGTGAGAAGGAAAAAAATGAAAAGCTGATGTTTACTTAATTCTGCATGCTACACCAGCAAAATGCATTCCCCAATATATTTTTGTACTGCCACTTCCTTTCAGAGGTGATCAAAATGGCAAGGTTAATTAATTCAAAATGGTTTGTGACCATGAGTAGGACACGGAAAGTAAAAGATTTTTAAAGCATTACTTTTTGCTTTTCTCTGTATCTTAACAATAATATTCCTTTAAGGATATTTTTGAATTAAGAAGTTTTTGTTGAATAGAAATTTAAAATAAACTGCACAAAAGTGTAATCATAAGGAAAATGTGTGGTGCTTTGTATTAAGGCACAAATCCCGTGCCACCTAATTCAATAGAAACTACTTCAAGTAATAGGTAAAAATAGATTAAAATATCTATGTGTTAAAACTGAAGTATGTAACATTATTCTACATTTAATGAAGCATTTTAATAAAATCTTCATATTCAGTTGCTTTCCCCCACCACTCCAAATTTTTCATATGTGTGCGCACTACTTTAAAAAAAAAGTTCCTAATGCTACCAATAAAAATGTTTTATGGATTACAGGTAGTCCTTGACCTACGACCACAACTGACTCCAGAATTTGTGTTGCTAAGTGAGAAATTTGTTGAGTTTTGCCCCATTTTATGACTTCTCTTGCCACATTTGTTAAGTGGATCACTGCAGTTGTTAAGCGAATCATGCAATCATTATGTGAATCTGGCTTTTCCCCACTGACTTTGCTTGTCAGAAGGTCACAAAAGGGGATAAAATGACCCTGGGATACTGTGACCCATCATAAATATGAACAGTTGTCAAGCATCCAAATGTAAATCACATGACCGTGGGGATGCTGCAACGGTCACAAGTGTGAAAAATGGTCATAAGTCCTTTTCTTTCAGTGCCGTTATAGCTTCAAACTTCAAACTGTTGTAAGTCAAGGATTACCTGTAATTCATTCTTTTCCTCTTTGGCAGACATTTTCTAATAGAAAAACTAAAAACTTTGAAAGGGAAAAGAAACAGCCAGAACTGCATTCTATTGCAACAGGACATTCAAAAGTTGATGATATACTAAAATATTAAGAAATACTGTCCAATGAGTTCTTTCCATCAAATAGGTTGATAAATAGCTAGTGGCATATTTATTTAAATAGTTTAAATAGCTGTATACCTTGCAAATAGAAAGTCTCAGTGGATCACAGAAACAAAGCAAAGCAAAAAGCAACACAATCTATAATTTAAAACCAACCAGAGTGATTCAATTTCCAACCCTCATCAAACTCTCTGGCTAGAACTCTCCCTTCCTACTAACATTGTCTGCAGTAAAGATGTTCCAATGGTTCTCCTCTTTTCTCCAGGGCCAGTTCCAGACTCTAACCTGGTCTAAAACTAAATAAAAGGGGGTCCTGACTATCTGTTTCTTGCAAGACCCTCTGAAACTGCAAAGTGCACTCCTTCTCAGCAGCCTTCCCTGAAAAACATTTTTTTCAATTTTTTCAAAATTGAACAGCCCTCTCAACAGAGGGGGAGGGATACAACATCATCTATCTCCAGTCTACAACAGAATCCTTTCAGCAGTTCCAAGAAGGCTCCACACCCATTTGCACTACTCAGGTGATCCTGACACACAGATAAACCTCCAGGTGGTCTCAACCACTCTCTAAAAGAATGCAAATGACCAGCTGTCTGCAAGGAGTATAAATCCTTCCATTTCCCACCATCCAGTCAGAGCTGAAGAAGCTTCTTGGATGAGAAGCAAAATGTCTTCAAAGAAAAACAAGAAAATCCAGTTGCCTCGTGAAAAAGCACCTTTGGGATTTTATTCTCAAGATAACATGTAAGTTCAATTGCTACTCACGTGGTCCAAAATCCACGGTTGAATAAAGGCCTTGAAGAGTTCCACAGCGCAAAAAAATCTTTGTTGCACCATCTGTTGTAAACAGGACTACTTCATTCCCAAGGTACTGGCGAAAAAGATTCTTCAGGTAACGGAGATAATGAAAATCACATGCAAAATAACTTCCATATTCATTTTCAACCTAATTTTTTTTTAAAAAACACATATAGACAAGCTCAGTAGGAAAAGATGAAACTTGAAAAGCAACATGAAACTTCAAATGAAATGAAAAAAAATACTCTGGTCAAAAACAGTTACATTAAATTTAGGACAAAATGTACCAGATAGTACTCATTCATAATTACACCAGAACCACATACAATCATACTTACTAACTTTACAAGGATATTAAAAAGAGGCATTTCCATCAGGCTTTATATACTGCTACCTGGAATTTGGCTATAGTAACTTGGATTATTACTTGGTTGCCTATTACATAGTAATAGGGAATCATAGAAATACTGAGCAACTGTGAAGTTTAAATGAAATTAGACAATCCTGTGACCTGTTGGCTTATCCTTTGAGAGAAAAGTAGTGCAGTCTATTTGACCGGAATAAACATTAAAGTTGGGATGACCATATTTTTTTTATTCCAATTGCTAGACTATCTAAAATAGACTATTAGAGATACAAAAATAATTATCATGGCAAACAAACTTCAATGATAAGTCAATATTTACTTATTTAAATAATTTTTCCAGTACACTCTCTGTAACTGTCTGTGTCCTGAAAAGCATTGTTGTGAGGGCAAATGAAAAACCGTGGCTGACTTAGGAGGTCCGCAAGATGCTGAAAGCACGGCATGTGGCTTTTAAATCTGGTGACATGCTGGCACTTAGAACAGCCAGAGCAAATCTGAAAAGTGCCATAAAAGGTGCAAAGCAAGCCCATTGCCAGAAAATTCAGAACTTTTTTCAGGACCCAACAAACACCAGGAATCCAGGCCATTACGGATTACAAGGTAGCTCCATCCCGATGCAAGGATGACACAGACTTTCTAAACAAACTGAATACATTTTTTGGTAGATTTGAGGCATCAAATAGCACTCCTGCTACGAAAGCTGTGCCCCATCCTGACGAGCAAATGTTAAGCTTTGATGTCACCTCTGTCTGGAAAACACTGCAGAAAGTTAACATTCGGGAAGTAGCAGGCCCAGATAACATCCCTGGACATGTCCTTAGGGAATGCGCAGATGAGTTGGCTTGTGTTCTCACAGATATTTTCAATCTCTCATTGCAGCAGGCAGTGGTCCCATCGTGTTTTAAGATGGTCATCATCTTGCCAGTGCCCCAAAAGTCCACAATTACAGGCCTCAATGATTACCGTCCGGTTGCACTGACATCCACCATCATGAAATGTTTTGAGAAGCTGATAACGGACATTATTGTATCTAGCCTCCTGCCAGCATTTGACCCGCTTCAGTTTGCCTACCGACCAAATCACTCCAAATAGGATGCTATTTCTTCCATTCTCCATCTGAGCTTGAAGCACTTAGAGGAAAGAAATATTCGTGTGCATTTGTTGTTTGTTGACTTCAGTTCGGCGTTTAAAACAATCATTCCCCAGCATCTAGTAGACAAACTGGGCCTTTTAGGCTTAAACACTCCTTTGTGCAACTGGATTCTTGATTTTCTAACCAACAGGCCCCAATATGTGCGAGTTGGAACAAATACCTCTAATATCATTTTCCTGAGCAGGGCTGTGTCCTAAGTCCGCTGCTGTTCACCCTGTTGACCCATGACTGTTGTGCTAGGTTTACCACCAATCATATTGTGAAGTTTGTAGATGATACAACAGTAGTGGGCCTTATTCATGATGACAATGTGGAAGCTTACTGCAAAGAGGTTGAGAGGTTGATGAACTGGTGTAAGGAAAACAGCCTAGCTTTAAATATCAGAAAAACCAAAGAGATCATTGTTGATTTCAGAACAGGCAGGCACAGCCACACTTCTCTGTGCATTAATGATTCACCTGTGGAGATGGTTACCAGCATCAAATTCCTGGGTGTGCTTGGTCGCTCAACAGTGAGACATTGGTGAAGTGGGCACAGCAGCACCTGCATTTTCTGCGTCGCATGAGAAAAGCACATCTTTCTTCTCCTATCCTTACCACTTTCTACAGGGGGACGATCGAGAGCATCCTGTCATACAGCATCACAGTCTGGTTTGGAAGCATCACTGCTTCAGACAGGAAGGTGGTGCAGAGAGTGGTGAGGATGACTGAAAAGATCATTGGCAGTTCCATCCCTCCCATCCAGGACATAGCACAGAAGCGTTGCTTGAGCAGGGTCTGTAAGATTATCTGGGTCACATCCTCTTCACGACCTGTTTTCCTTGTTACTTTCTGGGGAGGAGGCTTTGTGGTATCCGTAGCAGAACATCCAGATTCAGCAATAGTTTCATTACATACAGCATTAACCTTGTAAACTCTCAAGCGTCCTCCTTCCGTTATATACTCAAGATGGACAGTATTTAATATTCATTTGTTATGTATATGTAGGGGAGTGAGTCTATAATATGTTGTATATAGTATGTTTAGGTGTGTGTCATGTATGTGTTTCACTTTGAGAGTGAGCAACTAAATTTCATTTTTGATGTGCGCCGTTGTGCCCACACTAAAAAAATGACAATAAAGGTTATCTTAATCTTAACATTCAAAATATGACTGTTTTAATTACACAGACTGCATGGACATGTTTTTCCCTTATTTAAGGGAGGAAAATGGGGGGGGCAGTCTTCAGGGAATGAGATTAGATCAATTAAAAAATAAATTCCAAGTTCAGGGTCAAACTTGAAATTCAACACCTACCCACCCCCAGTTATCTATAACTGGAAAACATTAGATGGCAAATAAATGGCAGATTACATTAATTTACTCAGTTTTTAACCTACTGTGGGAATTTATTTTCTTACAAAAGATGACACTTGCTAAATTGAAGATAAAACATGAATTTATCCTTTAAACAGAATTGTGTATGTTATTCTTATTTCTAACAGATTTCAAAGTAATTTTCAGTCATAGATGCCTTTTCTGAAGGGATAAATCTGGCCATATTTCAGAAGATTAGGTTCAAATCTAATGCCAGCTTATTAACATTATAATTTAACCTCATTATTATAGTTTATGTTGTTATTTTACAACAACCAAATCATTCATTAAGTGGCCAATGAAATAGTGAAAAGTAACTGATTTCATAATTTACATTAAATGACACATTCTTCATAATTTTCATTTTCACTTAACATGTTCAAGTTTCTATTTCTCCTTTCTTTTGAATTCTGATAAGCACATCTATTCAAAAGTATATGTTAATTAATTAATCCTTAATGGTAATTATTGCCTGATAAGTATATCCAAGATCAGCCGAAATAGGTGAGGATGTATCACAGATGCAAACTTATTCCAAAAGGTGCTAAGTTTGAATTCTCCTGAAATGCTCTGTCAATGCCATATTCAGGTTTTGTTAGTCAGATGCAGATTTGAAGGCATCTTTCTCAGAATTTCTACATCATAGCTGCATACATTATCAAAGTTCATCTATCAGACAATGTGAAGTTTTTAGATGTCATTCTCATTTATAATCTTTAATTTTGAGAAAGAAAAATTAACTTATTTTATAGCAATGAAAGAGATTGTAGATCAGATGTGTAGAAATTAGACATACTATTTCACTGGAATGAAACCTAATAATTTAGAAACCATCCTGAATTAATGTTTGAATAAAATCTAGAAAATAAAAAAAGGAACTGAACTGGTATGAATTTGCAGATATGCCACTAATCGACCTGGCATTTTGCAGCATTAGCTGCTTAGACAAAAACCATTTCATAAATCTACGGGCTTTCTAAATAACCACTTCAGCATTAGGATTGTATATTAATGATATAAATGAGTATGTGATCAAAAGTATGACATCAATTGCAGTTAAAATGATAAAAGGTTTAGTGTAATATTTACTAACTTGATGCTTAGCAGATGGGTCTACCCAACTTTTTATAGGGATTGAAATCTAAAAACTTTAAAAGACTGCTTTATGAATTACGGTTCCTAATAAATACATTAATTTTATTCAGGATGTTTCTTTAAAAAAATAAAACATTTTTGAGTTTAAAAGTTGTAAAGCTTATTATTGAACAAAATTCTACCTGCACCATAATAATGGGGCCCCCATTCTGATAAAGGTGAGGCTTCATCTTTGGTAATAAGATGCCCATCCATCTTCCTACAGCTGCTAAATAATCTGAAAAAGTATAACAGAGAGTTAGAATATAGTATTTATGTTTCAATCTAGCTGTCTATACACATTCATTTCAAAGCAATTTACATTATAAAATATTATAATAAACATAATCCATTCACAATTTAAAATATCATATTCATTAAAAGATTTATTTAAAATTACTAAATCAAATCTCAGGGGGAAGAGTATTTCAGAGAAGGTCCAACTGCAGATAAACCAAGATGACATTCCTTGGTCTTTCACACATCCAAAGTCTGATGATCACATAACCAGATCTGCAATGGCGGCATGAGTATGTTTCATCTCATAATTACACTACACACATACACACACACACACACACACACACACACACACACATGTATATATCTTATTGTATTGTCACCATCTTGTCAAGAACTTAGCTGACTACTTCTCTTTGTATGTACAATTAAATAGAACTAGTCCCAAGGGAGATTCTTGAGATACTCCACCCCGTATTTTCCTCCATGCTGAAAACTGACTTTTTTTCTTCATCTTTCTTGATCTTTATTCTTAAATAATTTACATTTACACATTGCCATTTCTCTTACACTTTACCTTCACAACAATCTACTGACATATCTAGATGTGAGCTCAATGGTTGAAAAAGAGATTTTAAACAGGGTCCCCTCCAGCCCTAGTCTGATACTCTTAGCCATTATACCACATATGTATATTTCAAAATATTTCTTGGAAGCACCATTATGACAGCACTGAAAAAACTGACTTTTGACCAGTCCTCACACTTACAACCGTCGCACATCCCTGTGATCACATGATCAGAATTTAGGTGCTGGCAGTCAGATGTACTTACAACCGTTGCAGGATCCCAGGTTCACATGACTGCCATTTGTGACCTTTCCAGGCATCTCCCGACAAGCCACAATGGGGAAAGTTAGATTCACTTAACAACTGTGTACTTTGCTTAATGATGGTAAAAAAAGTTTGTAAAATCAGTCGCAACATATTTAACCTCATTTCTTGGTGATGGAAGCTTCGGTCCCAATTTGTAGTTGTAAACTGAGGACTACCTGCATTATATTTGTTTGAATGGTCCCAAATTTGTGAGATCACAAACACAAATATGCAGTACCTAATTTTACTTTCGCCACATATAACTACAGGTACCATAATACATTTTATCATTTTATTTTCTTACCTGAATCAGAAGATCTAAGAACAATTGATTCTTTTTGTAATAGCCAGGCAGGTAGACCACCCTATAAAAATAATAATAATAATAATAATAATAATAATAATAATAATAATAATAATAATAATAATAATATTCTTCCTGAGAATATCCACTCTAAGTCCATAGAAATAGGAAGGGGACCTTTAGAAGGAAAAATTCTAAGACCACATAAGCACTCATCCCTCATGTTTAGCAGAATATGTTATTAAACAAAGTTTCTCTTAATTTTGGCAGAACTGACTAAGCATATGTTGAATTTCTTGGGTCTCCCTTATTCCAAATATACAAAATAATATGAAAATTACAGCTGAGCATAAAAGTGGCTTGGGTTAACATTGTATGGTTCTTGTCAAAATAAAAAGAAAGATGCAGATTCACTTCCCACCTCAACTGGAACCACAGGAGTAGGAAATAGTTTTAGTCCATGTCTTAATTTTCCCCAAGGAAGTAATTATTGCAAGTTCTTCCATAAAAAATAAAACATCAATATTATTATAGCTTATAATTATTAAATAAATAACTCTGTATCTCTATCCAGCCACTCAATAATCACAACTACTGTGTATGAATTGGGCTGCCATATAAATTTGTTAAATACATACATACATACATACATACATACATACATACATACATACATACATACATACATACATACATCAAAATGACTGATTCCATGAAGATGACAACTGCATAAGTAAAAATTTCTCTTTAAGATTCAATATTTTAATTAGACAAAACTGAAAACCATATATTTGGTGACCACTGTTTTAGTCTATTTAGGGTATTTTCCTAACATTGATTTTGAAACTTTCTTACATTCCACAGAAATTTTTTGTGATTTAGAAATTATTATTCAGTCTTCACTATGTAAGGGCAAGTCAACAAGAATAAGCAAGAAAACATTTACCATGTCCCATTCTGCACATATGTAAGGCCCAGCTCTCAATATGACCAACAAGCCAATCTCATCAGCAAGTTTTAGGAAAAACTCCAGATCTCTGTCATCTCTGAAGTTGTAAACTCCTGGCTCAGGTTCATGAAAGTTCCACGGAACATACCTGTAAATACCCCATATATTACTATCATCTTTTTAATTGCAATTTACAAAAAGCCCACTAGTTCACCAGCAACAGAACTGCATTTAAAATTATTGCTGCCTATATATTTTTTGTACAAACATGGAAAGAATGATTACAGAATAATTCTAAAAATATATCAGGCCTTTTTCAGTGAACTTCCTTCACATATAAAACTATGCTACAGGGCCTGTGTGTTTTGCATTGGGCTTGCTTAGTTCACATAAGCAAAGCTATCAATGCATGATACCACAATGGGTTTTGTTCTTCAATTGGTTCATCACAGAACTAATGCTGATTTCACTGAGACTGACTGGCCCAAAATCACAAGTGGTTCCCTGCCTAATAAAGAACAAGAACAAGATCTTCCTACCAAGGTCCAATACCTTAACCATCCCACCACCACCTTGTCTTTCACATATATTGAATACAATTGCTCTTATTAACTACAGATTATCTGAAGATGATCATCTTTTAAATAATTTAATTTTATTCAGAATGTTAAAATACAAACTCCAAGAAATGAAAAACAAATACAAAAATAAAGCAAAACTAGAGAACACAAAAAAGAAAATAAATGTGCATAAAAAGAAAAAACATAGATATAAATGGTTCCCCTCAGTTGAATACCTGTCAATATATTTCAAGAATAATAGTTCCCTTCCCCAGCAAAACAGGAGCACAATTTATTAACTTCTACAACTCTGTTTACCCCACTCATTTGATCTGACCTCTATCTTCCAGATATGCAAAATTAGCAGGTACAACCAACAGCAGAGTTAAACTTCAAAACCCTCTGTCAACACTCTATTGTTGTATTTCACTTGCAGAAAGTCCATAACAGCTTCTAATCTAGCATAAGCCACTACAATCATTCTCCTTGGTCCATATCCAGTATCAAATATTCCTGACTGTTTCTTAATAATAAAGCTTTTCCTTAAATTTTTAACTGGGATCTTTCTCAACAATTGGATTCTATTCCCCAAAACCATAAGTCTGTGTTTTGGATCTCCCCACAGCATTTATTGTTCAAAAAAAAACCTTCTACAAGTTGAAATGCAACTTTTCTTAACATGTGTTTTCCAATTAGATATAATAATTGTATTTCCCAATCTCCATCAATCTTCTCAGAAAAATCCAGTTCATTACTCATAACTTCTGTCAACTTTGAGTTTTTAGAATCCATGTACTTTTCAGTCTTTCTAACCAACCTTCAATTTTCAGATCAAACTCCTTTTCTTTCAAATCTACCAGCAACAAATTATATTCCAATCCATCTGATTATAAGTCTAGTTTATCTGAACATTTCATCTTTGGGTTGATTTAAAACCACTGATGTTTTATCAAAGTTTTTATTTAAAATTTCAATTTGAAGTTGAAAGTTGAAAAGCAGTTTTTCAAAAGGCTTCCCAAATGGCTTTATCCTTAAATTGACGCATTCTTTGTATTTTAGATATTATCCAAGACTCTTCTGTAACTGAGCTTTTACAGCCAGACTCAAACAGTTCCTATCAAGGACAGGGAAGCACCATAGCAAAATAACCTCAGAGAATACTGAATAATCTTTCCCCAATAAAAATAAGTGGGGGAAAAGGAAAATTTCCATCAAAGAAAAAAAAAGGCCAGAGCTTTAAAAAAATAATATACAAAATCCCTGTAGTGAAAATCCATTACAAATATAAATCACATTAGATCACTTTCACTATAGAGAGAAAGTGAAATTGATTTGCAGCAGAATAATAAAGCATTAAATTAAACACAAAAAATCAGTTTGATATCCAGCAAGGGGTTAGAATTAATCAGCATTCAACTAATCAATTGACATTTAAAAGTAAAAATCAAACTAAAAAAGGAAATGTCAAAATGAGCAATTAAAATTTATTTTGCTTAAAACAAATAAACAATTGGAGACCCAACCCTCTGGCTGTTCCTATGAAAAATTGCAACCATCAAGATTTTTATTGTCCATGGTTGTCTGAGGACCTTCTTTGATGCTCCTGTTCAAATCTGGGAGCACACCACCAAAGAGCTGTTTGTCAGCTGAAAAAAAATCTCAATTCCTCTTCAGAGGAATTCAAACAATCATCTATGTAAACAATTATATACAAAGCATACTCCTTAACATTTAGTAGAGGATTCTCTTAAGGCAAATATAAAATAGAATTCATAGAATCATAGAATGATAAAGTTGGAAGGAATTACAAAAATCATTTGTTCCAATCCTCTGTAATGTCAATTGGGCACCATAAATAGAAGGAGGAGGAGGAGGAGGAGGAGGAGGAGGAGGAG
>NW_015386253.1:1180600-1241047 GCF_001527695.2 Protobothrops mucrosquamatus | reverse complement strand
CATCAATCCATGAGAGGTGGCTGCCCAGTCTAACTTTAAAAGCTTCAGAGACGGAGAACCTACAATCCTCATGTTCCACTCTTGTACAGATTGTACAGATTACATCAGAGAGATAGGAATGGTGGATGTCTTGACACAATAGTCAGCTTAGGAGATTCAGAAAGACTCCATAAAATTTTACCCCAGCATCCCTCTGTCTTAATTCATTTAAAAAAAAAAACTGGTGGAATTGCCTATGATATAATATGCTTCGACTAACAATAAATTGGATTTAATAAGCAGCTCTGAAAGTCTGAGATTACCTTTTTTATACTTTCCAACTCCATGGAATGTTAGAAAAAATTATATTAAGGGATTCAGAACTCTACCCACCCATTTATCTCTCCATCTGTCTACCTGTTAGCAAGAACAGAGTCATATCTGGTATCATAGGTAGGAAATGTTACATAACAGAATTATATTCATAACATTTCTATTTTCTAACATTTCAGGGCATGTTCCATTTCACGTTTTGTGGACTTAAGCTTACATTTGTGATCCTACGGACCCCATGCAAATCTTATAAAGCTAGAAATTAATCTATGTGTTATTAATTAATTACTTGAAAAGTTCTGTAGTACAAACACAGCTCTTGTACACTTTTTTATTTTCTCTCCTGAGATTAGTCAAAGAGAACTTCTGAATCAAATTTGTTTTCCATACACAGTGTAGCAACTGGTTGTTTCTTAAATTTTTACTCTTAGTATAATGATAAATCATATGCATCTATCCCCCTCTAGTGGCTGTTAGAAACATGATGCATAGCATATTGCATTAGAGCAGTCTTTATCTATGGAGGAACTTCTAAAATAACATTCATGTCTCAAAGAACCCTCACAGAGAAATCATAACAAATACTAAAGCTTCTCAATATAGATAATCCTTATTTAGCAACCACAATTAGGACCAGTGACTCAGTCATTAAATGAAGCAGTAGCTACTGTGTTTACAACCTTACTTCAGCTTTCCTTTTCTTTATAAACTTATTAAGGTTATAAATACAAGAATTGATCATAAAGTTACTTTTTTTCACCTTTGTAACTCAATGGTCACTAAATGACACAGTCGCTAAACAAAGGCTATCTGTACAATTCATTTCTAAAGTACACAACCTATGATTTACAACAACAGCATACCAGTAGGCCAACAAGTGAATTGTAACACGTAAAAATTCCCACCCTCATGAATGCTAACATTGCATCACACATAGTTTAAAAAATGTTTACTTTTTTTCAATCACAATTTCTTGCACAACCCCAAGTGAGAAAGGCTGCATTACAGTAATAAACTGTCAGTTATTTTCGCGTGAGACAAACAAATCACCCAGAGCCACTCTCAAAGCAAGATGGGTGGCATATAACTTTAATAAATAAATTAGATATGCAGTGCTAGATGGCTACATGTAAATATTATTATGCTGAGATAAATACTGCATAAATAAATATACAATATTCCCAAGAAAACCTATCAGACATAAAAACCAGCATCTTGAGAGATCCTAAAGCAAGTTTTAGTTCTCATAATGGGAAAGGCACCAATCGCAGACAATGTCTCATGAAATTATGTACCAAAATAAAAACTGAGCACAAATAGCTTCCATAATTGTTTCAATTTCTCCTCTTACTAGCAGAAGTAAAATCTATCCAGATTATTAGTTGGACACTAAATTTACACTTCGTATATTGAAGAATCTCAGTTACCTTAGAGGAGCATTCAATTTATTTTAAAGCACCATGCAGCCCTAACTCTTTTTGTAAAATAACCTACTATTTGTAAGCCTCTATAAAAATCCTGTATCAGAAATGACACATTAGTCAGGAGAGCTTCATGCAAATAATTTAGCTATACGTTGTGCTAGTTATAGCATGATATTTGAAACTTATATTCTTGGCCTCTCTTACTTACAACAGATACCCTTTTTCAGTTTCTGAAATACCTATCTTATTCAACTGATTTTGGCTTACCAAAAGCAAGTTTGTTTGTTCCTGAATAAAATAAAGAAATGCATTATTTCCTAAATACAGAATACATCCTATGAGTATTCTTTACTGAAGAGAATAATTGTTATCTGAACTGCAAACATTTGGCACTTCGGATCATCATCTTATGGGGCTATATTTTCAATGACTATAAACCTCAGATGAATTCCTGTCTTTAAGAGGTCTGAGAGTTTCAGTGTTACCTACGTTTGAATAGCATCAAGACCTGCCATTTTCATCTTCAAGAGACGGTCCTTCCAGTAAAACTGGGGAATCCGGGCATAATGTATGCTGCCTGAGATGTAGCGGAATGGTTTCCCATCCTTAAGGAAACAGTTGCGAGAATAATCAATCTCAAAACTTCTCTGGGATGTAACCTATGAAAGAAAATTATTTAGACAAAAACTGTAATTTGCCAACCGTGGAGGGCAATATGTAATAATTGTGTATGTAATAATCACCCTTGTCAAATATAAACTGTGTCAATTTTATCCTTAACAATGATGTTCAATATAATCCATTCAGCCCCAGGATGATTGAGTAGTCATGAATTCTACCACAGCAAACACCAGTTTTGACAATATTTAAATTTTGGAGAAATGTAACCTATCATCATTAATATACAGTAAATTCAGTCTTTGCACACAAAAAATTGGATTGTGATCCTTAGGTTTCCTTTTGCCTAAAAGAACAAATTATAGTAATTATCAAAAAGCTGAAATACAAAAGTAGGTTACATAAATGGCAAATTAACGGGACCCCATTAAACAAGTATGTTCATATAAATATATTGAAGTGCAGCTCAAAGCTTCCTTATCTGAGAGTGCACACGTCTCTTATCAGGCAAGCCTGGCCCATAGCTTCGTAGAGCTGTCTTAAAATTCTACCCAAAGTGGGAACATTTTATTCCAGTAGTTTTCATGGTTTTTCTTGCTAAGGTCATGTCTTAGCTTTCCTGAAAACTGTACAGTCCAAATTTATAGGAACAACACTTGTAGTTCCAAGATACATCAACAATGTTGTTTTACAATTAGGGGCATGTTTGATTTTTGTGGGTGCTTGAGTCTGGTTCTGCTTGAAATTAGTGTTGTTGTTTTGCCTCCTTAGCCTGGCTCCATTAGTCCTTAGCTATTGTTTTAAATAAATTTGACTAACAAAAGCTAGTAACAAACTCCAGTCCTTAGGATTTTCTCTGACAAGCTTCTGTCCACTAGGACTTAAAAATGTCAGGAGTCATCTTAAACTATGTATCTGGGATATTGATTTTCAAACAATAGTATTGTAGTATGTCTAGTACCAACCTATAGTTTCTGGATTCTTCTAAGATGGATATGTGTCTCTCTTAAGTTCTAATTTATAAATCTCATCAGCCTTTCACCTTGGCCAGGTTGGATGCTCTGCAATTCTGTGGGGCAATATAAAAACGTCCCTTTCAGCAGACCTTATGTCCATGTGGAGATGGCTATGTGGAATTGTTAAACCATAAGCTCCTTTGTTGCTCTCTCTTTATCATCTCTATATCTAATCAAGGAAAAAATTATTCATGCCATTTTGCTAGAGAGCCAATGTCTGTCTGTCGCTGCTTCTATTGGATCAGGACCCTGATATATCTTTCCAGATTGCTCAATTTTGGACCATCATTTGTTGCATCTGTTTGATTTACTATTGAAGTTGTGGTAATTGCAACTTTTATTTATACTACAGTTACAATAATTATGTATGTCATTTTATTGCATTTTTAAATTTTAAGTGCATAATTACTGGTGTATGTATTTTACTGTTATGCTTTCCCAAAGGCCATAAAAAGTTTGATTTGATAATGAAATCTTCTATTACCTTCTTTAATATTCTAAATTATTTGTTTTATCATTTTTGGTAAAACAAAATATTATATATAAATGTCATCAAGCAATTTAAATTTAAAGACATTTTTATTCTTGAAAAGCCTTATTATTTAATTTATACATTATTTGTTAATTTTGTAGCAAAAGGCATGAAAATTAAGAGTGTTGCTTCATATATACTTAAAGTACTCTAATGGAAATCAGTGGGATTACCTTGGCCAGAATTTCAGTCATACCGGTACTTGTTAAGCAAGATGCTCATGTGACTGTCTACATTAACAATCACAATCTTGGCTACCCCAGTTGTGTCATTAAGCAATTCCATACATCATTAAGTGGAATGTGCAGATGTCTCCAGAGGTAGGGGAGCCCTGGAAAGCCTCATCTAAATCATGCACAAAATGGGATAGCAGTGCAGGGTGATGCAAAACCACATTTATTCAAGTAAACAGAAGAAACTAGCCACATAATACTCTTTTCAAATATTTAAGAAATTGGCTAAAGGATCCTACTTCTGGGAAAGCAATATTTCCAAATAAGTGGTTTAATGCTGAAACAAACAAAAAGCTAAAGTGAATTATATCTTCTGACATTCATTACATTTAATCATTGGGATTGATAATAATAAAGCTGAACGGATTGAGTGAACAACTTTCACTAAAAGCTTTTTTTTCATCCCCTGATTTGAATATCTGCTGATTAAAATATTAATTATGATTTTAATGAGCATGGTTCTTACTATAAAAAGAGAAGTTATTGTACCTTATTCTGTCCTGTAGACTATCCAGAATGTTTCCCCAAAATCAACATTTTACAAAGTATGCTTGAGCTTCTAGCAAATCTCATGTTGGCCACTGCCCAAGAAAAGCATAAGTAGTATAGAAGGCAGTTTATTGATATCACACATTGTGGGAGCCCTTGCATTTGATAAAAAGGATACACAATAAATATAATATTCATATACACATCACACTTTCAAAGAATGAATATTAATAAGTTTTACCAACTAGGTATTTTTATTCTGGCAAAATCCATGTTTTACATTAATGTTTTAAAACCTGCATTCCCAAATAATGGCACATTAAACCAATTAATTTTCGTCACAGATCTCTCACAATTCTGGATGTCACAGACAGGAACTTGGTTACTCTTTTTATTTTTTAAAAAACACTTTGATTTTTATAACTTCTCCAGCAGTATTGAAAAGATATCAACAAGAAAGTATAACAAGAAAGTATGTCATCAGCTGGTCTATTGTAAGCTATGAAAAATGGGTTGTCATACTGTTAAAGGAGAATGAAGGATGATCTCTGTAATTTGTGCACAACTTCCCAATCTCATGGGTATTCCATATAACATTGTCCCTGAGCTGACATGCACCAGAGTGTTTTGTCCAACTTTATACAAACCAACAAAGAATGGATTCATGAAATAAACGCCAATATTTGCCCTCCATGTGTGTGCCCAGACAAAACCAAGGTTATATTTGACTGAGCTTGAAGAGCCTGTTTTGCAGCAAGCGGCTGATAGGCAAGAAGAAGGACTACATGATCATATTACAGCCTTCTAACGCTTTTTTCCAAATTCATCCAGTGCCCATTTGCTTCAATATCATCAACCCCAGCCAGACAAAACCAGTCAATATCCTTGTTCTTGTAGGACATGATCTTCACTGTACTTCTCCATGTGTGATGGGATCCTATGACCATTAAGACGTTAAGAAAGAATCCCATCTGCAACTTCAGCAGCCATCTCAATCTTGTCACCTCAATATTTTCAGTCAGATACGTTCGTGATACTATCGTGAAGAAAAAGATAGTTCCAGCAGCAGGTAATGCATTAAATTTTCATGAAGATATTGCAATTGTATACGTAGGGGAAAAAATGGTGAGAGTGGAAACAACTTTCTGCCCGCTTCCCCATTGACTTTGTTGAGGGACGCTGGCAGAACTGTCTGAAATCATGACCACATAACTGCAGGGACACCTTTGGCAAGTAAATGGCAATAATTTTGCAATTAAAACTGGTCTGAACATTATGCAAATTTCAACTCCAGAGGAATAATGGGTATAGGGTTTTTTATATATATATATTCTTCAAATCAGTGTATTTTAGTATCTTGATTAAAGATTTTAAAAACTGTTGCAGTATAATGCACTTGAAGGTACAGACAAAGACAATGAGAGTTTTGATAAATTTGTTTCAGTAGTACCAAATGTCATACAAGCCATTAACCACGCATGGCTTTGTCCCATGTGTTTTCAACAAAGAGTAGGCATTTTGAAATGCAGAGAAAAACATCTGCTTCTGCCGTTTGGACGCTTTTCTAGGTAAGGTAGATATTCCATCTAGTGACTACAGAGTTGCAGCAATAAACAATGTCAGGAAAGCTGCCTCATCTGGACATATTTTCACTTCCTCATTTAGACTTAAGTCCTTGGGTTCTCCTGGTTAGTCTCCTATCAATCAGACCTATGTTGGCCAAGCTCAGTTAAATGCTAATTTTACTCAAAGCAATGCTTCAAAGTTTCTTCAGGACTTAGAGTACAGCAATAGATCTGCTAAGTAACCCTAGCTTCCCACATTTCCTAGATGCTAGGCTTCTTTGCAAAGGCTGGGCATTACATTCATTCCATCAGCATTTTTCAAACTTGGCAAATTTAAGATGTGTGGGCTTCAACTCCTAGAATTTCCCAGCCAAAAATCCACACATATTAAGGTTATCTAAGCTGAGAAACACTGCCTAGATTAATGGTGAGCAGCTCAGACTTCTTCCTGATCATATTTGAATATTTGTAAGAGTATATTGGCACTACGAGATGTTCAGGAAGCCAACTGAGCTCCCCAGTATGTATGGCAGTGAATCCCAATTCTGAAACTTTAATATGGGTGTCTTGAATTCTGGGAATAGAAATCAACTCATCTTAAAGTTGCCAGGTTCGAAAAATACTCCATCAACGCAGTGCTCCCTTCTGCTCCGGGAGGGAGCAGAATAAAAGTCTTCCCTCGTGCAAGTCGCCTTCCGGTGAGAGATTACGAGAAAGGACTATGCTTACCGGGGATCCAAATCCTGCGGCTAGGAAGTGAAGCAAAACCAGAACAAGCATGTTAAAACAGCAAGTCAAAGAAATAGAAGACAATACTTCGGCACCAGACGCAGTCAGGCCCACCGACCGCATGACTCCAGTCAGCTGATCACTTCCGCCTCTAGCGGACGCGCGTGTCTGTTTGCAGCTATAAAATGCAAGGAAACCCAGATTTCATTGAGAGGAGAGGTGTGAATAATCATCATTCTTCTGTTGCCAGCCAGCTTCAGCTATTCTCAACTCTCTGCCGTTCAGAATATGGGGTTTCGCGTTTCTGTTCCTGCTGCTCGTGTTCTTCCTACAGTTCTACGCTTAAGTTGGGCAGACTATGAGTTTCCCAGGATTGCAATGTTGAATTGACATCTGATAGATGCCCTGAAGAGCCAAAGGAGGCGAAGGCGGCGCTCCGAGGGGAGAAGAAGGAAGTTGGTTCTTGTTTCCAAAATGTTTCCTCTATTTTTATTAATTCTTGGGCATCCTCTATACCACTTTTTATGAACTTTTATCTAATTTAAATTTATTCTTGGTTTTGTTTTGATTATACTGGTAATTTATTATTTTAGCATAAAAATTGAATATATTTTTAACAAAAGAATCAAATATTTGTGATCAACATTGTAACATAACGATAAAACACTGTTGAACAATTATTCAAAGTATTTTCACATTGTTTAACCAGATAGCTGTGCTGTCCCACTCACTCACACACACACAAACCACATGTATAAGGAGTCTTTATTAAGGTTTCCAAGCCTGAATTGTTATTCCCCAGCAATTCCCTGTGCTGGCACCAACTCAACCCCAATGAGTTCCACAGGCTACTCAAATGAAACCAACACTACTCCTCAAGGCAAAGGCAAGTTCCAAAACAAAGGCCAGTTCACAGGCAAAAACAAGGCAAGGAAAACAGTTGAAGAGACACAATCCAAAGTTCAAGGCACAAACACACAGCAAGAAAACAAACATATTGCTCACAGCATCATCTCTGGCTGCTGTGCTAAATAGCCAGCTTCCGGTGCAGCCCATCAAGAGTGAGGAGGCTGCCTCCTCATAAGTAATCTGGCTGACCATCACTGCTCCTGCCTTTTCCCTGCCCTACATGTTCTCGGATCAGGTGCAGAAGGCAGTTCTTCATAACTGGCTGGCTGCAGTGCATGCTTTCCCCACCTGAAGCCTCTGGGCTGTCCTGCTGCAGCTGTGCTTCAGACAAATCACTCTCAGTTAACTATTTGGAGCATTGACCAATTCCAGTCTTGACGTGCCTATGACTGGTTTATCTTCCTCTGAACTAACATCTGGAGAAGTATCTGAGGAAGTGTCTGGGGAAGTCATCACATTAGCTAATACAGGTAATTCTCAACTTATGATCGCAATAGAGCCCAAAATTTCTGTTTCTAAGTGTGACAGTTAAGTGAATTTTGCCCATTTTATGACATTTCTTGCCACAGTTCTTAAGTAAATCTGGCTTGAATATGCCTTCCCTATTGACTTTGTCAGAAGTTTGCAAAATGTGATTACATAACCTCAGAACATCCAACTATCATAAATATGAGTTAGTTACCAAACATCTGAATTTTTATCATGTGACCACAGGAATGCTACAATGGTTGTTAGTGTGAAAAAAAAAATCACAAGTCATTTTTTCCAGTGAGATTGTGAACTTTGCCCATTAAATGAATTGTTGTTGATTGTGGACTATCTGTATGGCTTTAACATCAATGAATAATCGTAACAAAATTTTAAAATCTTAAAAATCTGTTTATAGAAAACTGTTATTCCAGTAGTATGCTTTGTATAAGAGAATAAGATAGCTTAACTAAGCTACCACATAATTTGCTAATAGAAACTGCCAAACCATTATCTCATTCCTGCAGTGCATTAGTTTATTATCAGGAATTGCTTTGTATATATAAGTTTATAAACCACATTTTCTACTTTAAGACTGTTTATAGAAAACTGTTATTCCAATAGTATGCTTTGTACAAGAGAATAAGATAGCTTAACTAAGCTATCACATAATTTGCTAATAGAAACTGCCAAAACATTATCTCATTCCTGCAGTGCATTAGTTTATTATCAGGAATTGCTTTGTACATATAAGTTTATAAACCACATTTTCTACTTTCTTAAGACTGTTTATAGAAAACTGTTATTCCAGTAGTATGCTTTGTACAAGAGAATAAGATAGCTTAACTAAGCTACCACATAATTTGCTAATAGAAACTGCCAAACCATTATCACATTCCTGCAGTGTATTAGTTATTATCAGGAATTGTTTTGTACATATAAGTTTATAAACCACATTTTCTACTTTTTTAAGACTGTTTATAGAAAACTGTTATTCCAGTAGTATACTTTGTACAAGAGAATAAGATAGCTTAAGTAAGCTATCACATAATTTGCTAATAGAAACTGCCAAACCATTATCTCATTTCTGCAGTGCATTAGTTATTATCAGGAATTGCTTTGTACATATAAGGTTATTTCTACTTTCTTAAGAAAAACAGGATAATAGAAGCAGAAGTCTATGGAGATTTACAGTCATCCATGGTTGTCCCAAGGCTGCTTTTCCCAAAGGTAACTGGACTTTCTTGGATTTTTCCCTTAAATTTTTTTTCACTTCTTCAATTCTGACTGAATGGAAGGATTTATATAGTCTTTGCAATCATCTGGTCATTAGCACTCTGAGGGTCAGTCATTAGCTTTCTGAGAGTCATATCCTCAAGAGTCAACTGAATCAGAATGCAAATGGGTGTGGAACTTTTTTGGGACTGCTTACTCTCCTTTCAGCTGAATCACACACACCTTCCATTCCCCACCAGTCAAGAAGCTTCTTGATGGAAAGCAAAATATTTTCAAAGGGAAAATAAACAAAGTTGACTTGCCTTTTGGAAAAATCACCTTTGGAACCATAGAAGCAGATGCTTGGCAAGATTTACTATTTAACATACATGTGAATTTTTCCAAGTATTGCATAAGTCCAGATGAATTGACTACAAGTGCCAGAATTTCCTATTTAGCATGGCTAGTGGAAATTCTGGTAGTGGCGGTCCAATAGATCTGGAGAGCATCAGAGAGGATGTCATAAGCCTTTATGAATCAGACTCAACTTCAGAATGCTAGAAGTAGTACTAGTAGTAGTAATAATAGTAGTAATTTAAGTCAGTGTATTTCAAACTTAAGAGTTGAAATCCACGCAGTTTAAAGTTGCCGATATTGAGAAACACTGTTTTAAGTGAATGGATATACATAAACAGAAAATAAATACAAAAAGAGCAACTTGTTTATGCTCATTTTTTTTTTTTTCTTTTGAAGCACGCCCTTTGAAATGCTGCCTCTGACCATCTCTGTTCTTTGAGGAAAAGCGGAAGCAAGAAAGATCCATCCTTGAGATGTAAAAGTTTAGGACAAGGTCAGTTTTCTTGCACGTTAGTTTGCTTCCTAAAGTATCCGATTGTGCCGATCCTCCTAAGCGAGATCCCTCGAATGAAGGCAAGTTGGACCCCTCGGTCCAACTGCTGACCTAGTTTCCCCCACCCGTTTCTCCCCAAAAAGTGCGACGTTCCCAGCGCGGGTCAGGAGGAGGGGTCCAACTGCACGTCAATCCTTCAGGATCCCCGCCTGGTTCTCGGAGTGGGGCGGGAAGGCTGAACTTTTTTCCTCCCTTCCTCTTGCTACGTGGTGTCCGGTTATTCTCTAAGCTGGGAAAGATGTGGAGGCGCCGGCTACTCGTGGCCACCCTCTGCCTCCTCTGGGCCGGGGCGCGGGCTCAGTACGAGCGCTACAGTTTCAGGAGTTTCCCGCGCGACGAGCTGATGCCCTTGGAGTCTGCCTACCGCTACGGCCTGGACCAGTACAGCAGCGAGAACTGGCCGGAGAGCGTGAGCTACCTGGAGATGAGCCTGCGGCTCTATCGCCTTCTGCGGGACAGCGAGGCCTTCTGTCACCTCAACTGTAGCTCCGTCCGCATGGAGGAAGAGAAAGAGGCCGACCGTTTCGATGGTTTCCCGGAGCTGCGCTATTTCGGGGACATGCTACGCAGAGCACAGTGCCTGAAACGCTGCAAGCAAGGGCTGCCGGCCTTCCGCCAGTCTCAGCCCAGCCGGGAAATGCTGGAAGAATTCCAGCGCCGCGATCCCTACAAGTTCTTGCAGTTCGCCTACTTTAAGGTAGCCCCTCACCCGAGCCACCTTTTCCCTGGCACAGCCCGTTGCCACGTTTGCGTCCCGCTTCTGCGCCTCCTTCTTTCCAAAGTTTTCATGAAGTCCGGATCTTTCTGAGCATTCTGCGCTCTTAGTTTCCCTCCGTGTGTTAAATTGAGGCTTTTTAAACAGGAAGGCAGAAGTCCAGCAGGTGAAATTTTCCCTAACATCATTTTTGGATTGGAAAAATTTAATTATTTTTCACTGCCCTGCATTTAGAGATTAGGATATACAAGGAGGTGACAATGATAGCCCACGGTTCATGCTAAATCATTTATAAATTTATCTGAAAGGAAGACTTGTGACAACCCCTTCCATACCATTACAAAGGAAGGGTTATCTTAGAATCAAATGCATCTTTCACATAAATTCAATATTCATCTATCATCCATTCTGAATTTCAGGCTTATGTTTTACTTTTTACTGAAAAACTTTAGAACTTTCTATTGGGTGATAGATTAATATTTCTCAATCAGCTAGTTAAAGTTTTGTGAATTTGTCTGCCGGAATTTGAGTGCTGGCTAGGGAATTCTGGGAATTGAAGTCCATGTATCTTAAAACTGCTAAGGTCACTGCACACCTGCATGCAGATTTATTTTTCTTGCAGGTCATACAACTGCTTTGTCAAACAT
This sequence comes from Protobothrops mucrosquamatus, assembly GCF_001527695.2. Classification (NCBI taxonomy): domain Eukaryota; kingdom Metazoa; phylum Chordata; class Lepidosauria; order Squamata; family Viperidae; genus Protobothrops; species Protobothrops mucrosquamatus. Next base: position 1,229,265 of record NW_015386253.1, on the reverse strand, counting down.
GGAATTTAGTAATCTTTGTGGTCTCTTAGGCCCATTAATTCCTTTTCCTTAGTCCTTCAGCCAATTGTTATTTTTCTGTTTTTCTAGTGCTATAAACATAAAATTAAATAAGAATATGCCAGGCTTTTCAACTGCAGCCTTCCAGATGTGTTGGACTACACATTTAAGTGTTAGCTCCTGGCTATGTGAATTTTGGAAGTTGTAGCCCAGTGATGGCGAACCTTTTAGAGACCGAGTGCCCAAACCGCAACCCAAAACCCAATTATTTATCACCGGGTGCCAGTGGGCATGGCTGTGGTGGTCATGGCAGACTGTGTGGGTGTGGCCAAAGTGGGCTCATCTTGTGGGGTGAGGCGAGGCGAGGCAGGGAAGGGGTGCCATTGCCATGGGGCAAGGTGAGGCAGGGGCAGGGGCAGCTCCTGCCTGACACCATCGGCCCCCGCACACAGAGGCCAGCAAGTGCATGGGGGCTGATGATGTCCGTCAGCAGCCACAGCCTACCGGCCCCTCAACCGGTGCACTCTGGGGCTCCGCAGCCACCGACAGCAGTTCAGAGAAGCTGCCTCTGAGCTGGACAGCCAGCCGACAGCTGAGGAGGCGATGCAGTGGGTCGTGCCTGGGAAAAGGAGAGCATGCGAGGCCATGAGGGACGGGACAGGGGGAGAGAAACCAGCCGGGCTGGGATGCATTGGGCCATGTGGGACCTCGGCAAGTTAGCAGGCAGCTGGTTGAAGAGGGACGTTTGCTATCTCTGGGGCATGGCACGTGTGCCCACAGAGAGAGCTCTGAGTGCCGCCTCTGGCACGCGTGCCATAGGTTCGCCACCACTGTTGTAGCCCATCGTATTAGTAGAAATATTCTAGTTCTCCCTGAGTCAAGAAAATTCACTGGGTGACTTTAAACCAGTCAGCATCTTATTCCATTTTGTTCTTACTGTCTTTCTGTCTGTTTATCAATCTATCCACACTAAACTGTGCATGCTGCCTTGAACTCCTGGTTGCAATGGAGCATATAAATCTAATAAAAACATAAAGCTGGAGGCAGCAACACCTAGAAAGGGGAGAATCAGACTGACAAAAGCAATGTCACTGTGCAAGCCCTACCCCTTTTGTGTAAGCATCACAATGTCATAAGCATGCCTGAAAGTGGCTGGGGTTACAGCACGGTGAAGTCTGAAGAAAGGCAACAAGAGATCCTAAAAATGCTGCTGGTTGGAAAAGGCTGACATATGTAATGCACTTTCTTTCATAAACCTCATCCCTACTAACCATTGTGTGCTGCTTAGTCCACATTTCCATGACTTGCTCATCATTGTGATTTTTTTTTAGTAACATTGCATGGTTTTTAATTTTCTTAACTGAAATAACTTAAACTGAGCAGCTAAATTTTTCATTGCCCCTGTGATACATTTCCCCCCTCCAAATACCTTTATCGTTACCCAGTTTTGATATCTTGATTTTTTTCCTATCTATCTCATTGCCTTCCTTAATCCCTTTCCCATCTCAGAATACTCCTTGATGGCACTTATTAGAAATTGTTTAAGATGAAAATAAATACATTTTACAATATCTGAACAAAATATATTTCATATATAAGTTGTGAAATAGAAATATAAAACTTTATGTATTTTATAATTGATTTTGTTTTATATATATATATATATAATTCTTTTTCACTAGGCAAACAATTTTCCAAAAGCTGTTGCAGCCGCACATACATTTCTTCTGAAACATCCGGAGGATGAAATGATGAAAAGGAATATGGCGTATTACAAAAGCATGCCTGATGCTGAAGATTATGTTAAAGATTTAGAAATCAAATCGTATGAGGTACAGTTTCTACCCTTCTTTCTTAACGTGTCTTATAATATTCTGTAAAAATATATAAAAATATTTTTTTAGCTTCCTATAATTTCTTATTTTCATTTGTAAATAATAATAATGGCTTTATTGCTAAAAATGCCAAATTTTGGTCCCTTGACAATCCATTACATTTAATTTACTAATTTCAAAATATTGGTAGAAAGTGAATTATTTAATACAGGACTTTATTAGAAGACCCCATGAATCTAAGACAGTGTAAGTTTCATGGGGAAAAATGTGTAATTAATGAGGTAGATACAGGAAAAATGACCTGTCTGGATCTGCTGTGCAAGGAAAACAGAAAATAAAGCAAAGCAAAACTTCAGTTTCTTGAGCATATAGTGATGTGGAGTGAAATTAGGTCATTCAAATACAATTTTTGCCACATTCCTTCAATTTTTGTTCTTGCCTCTCAGACTCTCTTTGTCAGGGCAGTAAGGGCCTACAATGGAGAAAACTGGAAGACCTCAATTTCAGACATGGAACTGGCACTTCCTGATTTCTACAAAGCCTATGATGATTGTACAGCTGCCTGCGAAGGCTCCCGAGAGATCACAGATTTTAAGGAGTTTTATCTGTCTATCGCAGGTAGTTCTATTTTAAAGTTCTATTTTAAAGCAGTGAAAGGGTTTCATGAAAGAATCCTTATTTTCTAAATTTTACACCCACTATATGCTTTATAATAATCAGTTTTCAGCCAGTGGGGAGAGAGGAGTGTGAGAATAAGAATTAAAAATGAAGTGATTCATATCTGACATAAATATGGTTATTCAGGTGATTATGCAGATGAAGAAGTTTGCTCAAAGCATTAATTAGACATATATGTACAGTATGTATTTTCTATTTAAATTAGGAGATAATATCAAGTTTTGGCTGCAAATAGAAAACAGGAACTTTCTTCTATTCTTTTCTGACATAAAAGAAGCCTAAATATAATATTTATAATCACTTGTTACATTATATAAGAGACATTTTGCTTCTGCACAAAACTGTTCTTTCTCTCTCTCTCTCTTGCTTTATCCTACCTATTTAGTATATACACAATATATGTATTAGTCCTACAATAGTATGACACATTACTCACAAAGCCTAAAATAGACTGATAAATAGTTATAATCTGGAGTGGAGACAAAAAATTAGTCAATACATCAATCTGAACAGTTTTGACTGAAATTGACATCAAAACTATATTAATTAGAGTAGGGCAGAGCAGGGCAAGGCAGAGCAGAACAGAACAGAACAGAGTTGGAAGGGACCTTGGAGGTCTTCTAGTCCAGCCCCCTGGACTAATCTAGTCTCTTCTTAAAAACCTCCAGTGATGGAGCGCCCAGACAATGTAATATTTAATTACCTATTTAATTATTGGAAATACAGCTACAGTATATTAGTGAAAAAGCAGATAGTACAGGCTAACAACTCTTACTACAAGTTAACAACATGGTTCATTCAAGAAAATACATCAGAAAAGCTTTACAAAGCAAAGAAGTTGTAGGGCAGGAGGCATTGATTGAGGAAGGTACAGTAGGCTTAGCCCTGCATGTTGCTATTTCTCTCTTTTAGATTCCCATATTCAAATTTGTGGGGAAACTTTTGTGAGAGATAATTTGGAGGGAGTGAAACACAATCTGAGGGAAAAAAATTCAACAATATTATTTTATCTGAATATGATTTCTTTTTCCCCCAAAACTGTACTTTCCAGATCTCTGTATAAAATGCAAATAGAACACTTAAGAGTATTTTCTGTGTCCAAATACAGTGTTGAATGTTTTCCTGCTTGCTTGAATTGCCATGAAATGCCAACAAATCCATTTTTGTGTGTATCTTTTTGACCAGTGCAGAGCAGAACTCTCTGCCTCAAATTGAAATACTGAAATGGGCCGAATTAATTCAATTGGAAAAGAAGTGGAAGGAGACCTCTGTGCAGAGGCAGTGTTAGTATCTGAATCAGAAGAAAATGAATCAGAATAGTTATTTGAAATATTGCACAGTTCTAACACATTCAGAATTATTTGTAATAGTTAAACTATTGATGACTTATTCTAGGAATTTGTCATGCCAATGTCATGATTTCGAGAATGTATGCTGCATTTGCTTATTAGGTATTCTGCATAATGGATTTTTTTGTGTCCCAGAAATTAAACACTGACATATCCTACTGACTTTCATGCCTCAACTGTTGTACATTTTTTAAATTCACAGTATTGTTTTTTTATAGTCAACCTGTCATCTTCAAGGTGAATTAGTAAACTAAGTAATGTTCAGATTTTATTTTTTAGATCACTATATTGAAGTTCTTAAGTGCAAACTGAGATGTGAAATTGATCTGACACCTGTCATAGGGGGCTACGTTGTGGAAAAATTTGTGGCAACTATGTATCACTACTTGCAGTTTGCCTATTATAAATGTAAGTTAAGAGTTTTGTTCTTAGTTGAAACTGATCCTAACAAAGATGTCTGGATGAGAACTAAAAAACCAAGATGCAATTGAAGCCTCTTGGTTCTTGTTTTTGCATAAATGTTTATTCAGAGTGACAGGGCTTCAATTCTGCAATCATATCCCCAATTTTGGCTGCTTCTGGTGGAAAGCAGTACAAATGTGGTTACTTTCTACGGGGGTCCCCATTCTTATAGAATAATTTTCCTGTGGAGATGAAACCCCCCCCCCCCCCAATATTCATGGCTTTCCAAAAGTTTGTTAAGGCCTGGTTATTTCAGAAATCTAAGCTAGATATTGATGTCATGAATGCTGGATTAGTTTCTGTTAGGTAATTTTTTACAATTAATGTAAAATTGTGCTGTTTATTACTATGTGTAATTCATCTACTATTAGTACATATTGCCATTTTACATGTTATAGGCAGTTTTGGGCATCAGTGTTTAGTGACTACCACAGACAACTGAGCAGGAACCTATCATTATTGCTAAGTGTCCTGACTTCCAATTGGTCTTTAGCCAAGCTGATTTCCAACTTGTGCAAGTTTGTGTGATTGGTTCTTTGTGCCTGATTCTGAACTGTTGTGTAGACCATGGTCACTAAAACTTGAAGCTCAACACTACCCAACAGATAATGGCTGTGAAGAAAATAGCTTAGCTCAGCAAGTGAGTTATATCTTCTGCCCAGGATGATATACTATAGTAGATAATCCCTTTGATTTCCCTAAAAGCACTAATTGGATCATTAAGAAAAGAATGCTCACTTTGCTTTGCATTTTTTACATGGAGATGATCTAAGTGATATCAATATTTTTTAAATACAAAGCGACTGGCTTTATCTACATACAGAAGAAATGTTATATATTGCCATTATCAAAATGAAATTAAAAAGGCAGAAGAAGAAAGAATACATATCTTATAATTCTGGTGTTAAGGTTAAGATGGGATACTTGTTTTTAATACTTATAAATTTATTTATTTTTAGTTGGGAATATGCACTTCTACCATGGATCAGAATTCAGCCCTGAGGTCTGATTTCAACTCAAAGTGCTGATAAAATATTATATTTGTAGAATGTGTGTTGTTATAATAGTATCTTTCTGAGAAGTTGACTTGATTTATTGCATATTTGATTCAGTGAATGATTTGAAGAATGCAGCTCCATGTGTTGCTAGTTACATGCTTTTTGACCAGAAAGATGAAGTGATGAAACAGAATCTTGTCTATTACCAATATCATAAAGATAAATGGGGACTCACAGATGAAGATTTCCAGCCTAGAGCTGTAAGTAAATGTTGGCCTATTACAGTCTAGAAAGAAAAGTAGCCCATTCTGTTTGGTTGGCTAACCAGTCTATCAAAAATTCCAGACTTTTGGAGTAGCGTGATTAGAAACACTTAACATACAGTACGAGAATAGGCTTATTTTTTCCAGGCTTGCTGTGTTGACCTTGATATTTCAGTGTTTTGATTTTAATATGACACATAATTTTGCTGCTCATCTTCTAGGAAGCCATTCGATATTACAACATAACAACGCTTCAGAAAGAAATGTATGAATTTGCTAAGGAGTATGTAATGGATGATGATGAAGTAAGTAAAGCAGACTAAAGCAAAATTAATATTTTGAAAAGAAATTAAGGATCAGGTTTCATGTTGGTAATGACCCTCCCTCCCTTGCTTGTTCTGGTTCTGGTTTTGTTTTAAAGAGTTGACATATTGAAATGAAGACACAATGTTTTTACATTTTTCCATGCCTATAGGTAGTCCTCAACTCCATCCACAATTAAGTGCAAAATTTCTATTGTTAAGCAAGACAGTTATTAAATGAACTTTGCCCCATTTGATGTACTTTTGCCACAATTGTTAAGTGAATCACTGCAGTTGTTAAATTAGTAACATGGTTATTAAGTGAATCTGCCTTTCCCATTGACTTTGCTTGTCAGAAGGTCACAAAAAGTTTATTACATGATTCTGGAAACAGCAACCATCATAAGTACATGCCAGTTGCCAAGCATCTAAAATTAACGTAACCACGGGGATGCTGCAATGGTTGCAAGTGTGAAAAAACAGTCATAAGTCACTTTTTTCAGCCCATTGCAACTTCAGATGGTCACTAAGTGAATAGTTGTAAGTTGAGGACTACTGGTATTGGGACATATCAAGCTCTCTTTGATGGCAGAGAAATGGACCATGAAAATATAATGCCATGCAACTAATTATGCATGATTTCCAATTATCCCTTGATAGATCAAAGAGATATAAGGAAAAGTAACTTTTTTGCCATGACAATTGCCATTTTTCCTTGCCATTTTTGCTTTTCCTAGTCCCTATTTCATTTATGGGTTCTTGCTGTCAAGTTGTATGCCTAACTTTTCAGAGAGTTTATATTTGAAAGTTTTAAATAAATTAAATTGGGAGAAAGTGATAGGCCAAGGACATCCACCAGCTTTTGTGCCTAAGGTGGAACAAGTAACTTCAGTTTCCTGGTTTCTGGCCAGAAGATTCATCATTAGACCAAACTGGTTATTTCAGCATTAATATCAATTCTATGTTTTATTTTATTTTATTTAAAAAATAGCAATTTGTCTCAAAAACTATTTTTTTAAAAATATTAACCTGTTCTCTGTGATAACATATCCTAGGGTGAAGTAGTAGAATACCTTGATGAACTCCTGGAAGTAGAAGATGGAACACAGTGATTTTTAACAAGTAAAGAAGGTTAAGAAGCGAATATTCACCATTGCTCCTAAGTATTTCCATGCATCATCTTTAGCTCAGGTTTAGAAATACCTCAGGTCTTTATCAAGCTTCATAAGATGCCCGACTTATCCTGTGAATTTTCTACCTTGCCATTCAGCTGAACCTTGTTTTTCTTTATTTCCTTTTTTAAAACTATTATTATTAAATTTCTTTGGCACCTATCTCACTCTGAGGCTGCTTTATGCGACTCCCAATCATAAAAAATAAAGAAATAAAAAGGAAGTTTAAACAAAAGAAAAATAAAATAGAACAATGTGGAATATTTTGAGCAATTTTTTCTAGTCATTTTACTAAGCAAAGGCATCATGATTTAGATGGGATTTTGACAGATGGGAGATATGGATCTTTGTGATTTGTTCTGTATGAAAAGAGTTTTCAAATGAGGAATAGAATATGAATCCTTCAAATAAGTAAAGGCACAACTCTATAATTTTAAAGGATGGTTTATGTATTATACTGCACAGTGCATTTAAATAAAGTCTGAGTCTTAAGCCACAAGCACATACTTTGAAATAGCTGAAACTGCAGTCATATACTTACAAGCTTACAAGTTCAAACTTACATGTAGTCCCCATCTTATGATCTGATATCAAAGCTATGGGGGGGCCATCCCGTTCCTGCAGTCACATGACCACATTTTGGATACTCAGCAACCAAACCACATTTACTGCTATTTGTAGGGTTCTGTAGGCATTAGATTTCAATCTAAGTCATTTTTCCCCCAAAACTTTCAGTTTTCAAAAAATTCTGCCCCATAGTGAAACAATAGTCATTAAGCAGTCATTGCTTAATGACTGCTGCATTCATTTATGATCACAGTGCTTAACAACCATTGCAAAAAAGATCGTGTGATGATCTGCTGTATGACCATTAAGTCTGATGACCATAATTGCCAGACTCAACTGTGGTCGTAAATTGAGGGCTATGTCTGTTTTGGAAGTCAATCCCTTGAACTTGGAGCTTTTTTCCAAGTAGAGATCCATAGGATGGCACTCTAAATTGGCTATAATGAGAGTGCAGCTTGTGATTTTAGTGAATCTAAATATTTAATATTCAAGTATAGCTTGCTTAGGCTTCAGGCATGCTTTATAGATGCATGCAGAACGGAGTTTCGGCACCTTTTTTGGATGGAACCTTGTCGGGTAGGCAAGGTGGGTTGTATAACGTGTGTGAATTCCGGCACCGTTTGTTTTTTTTTAAGAAAAAAAGCACTGTTAAAGAGTATACAAACCCAATAGTTCAGTGTATGGACTTCATAATATAGTATGTAGAGTTCCCCATAAATGCACATTTTAAAATAATTTCCATATACAATGACTTTGCAACTCTACTGCAGAATAATTTTCATGGACAGTTTGATTTATTCTAGGTTATAGTCTCTATTTGATTATATACATACAGCTCCTTTTCTAATAGTAAGAATAAATACTTAAGAAAAGATATTTTCCATGATGTAGGTGCAGATTTGACTATCTTTATCACACTTACAACAGAGTTGTCCTTTATGTACATTCATATACAATATATGTAATGCCATATATGTATAATTGATGACTTCCATAAGATGACCTCCTCAGTTTTCTTTTGCTTATTTTATAGGAACATTACTATTATAATTTATAAATTATAAATTATTTCCAAAACTATCTAGAAGCTGCTTTGGTGTGAAATTTTCAACATCTACACCACTTTCTAATCTAAATCAACCCTGACTTAACCTGAGAATGAAAGTTTTCACTTCATTCAGCCAAAGTCAAATGCACCCAAAGAAAGTCTGAACTATTGCCAACATAATAAAATTAGCAACAATGAATTCTTTATACAAATTTAGTCACTGCATTCAGTATTAACTATTCATGCTAATACTAATACTATTTAAGTAGTAAGTTAGTAAGTGATTCAAAACTTGTGCAAACACGTTTTTGTGTACTTCTGAGCTAAATTTTATAACATTTTTCAGGCATTCTGCATGAGCATGGAAGAGTTGTAGCTGATTTAAGACTTGTATTAACTTTAATAAGTGGTTTTCTGAAAGCAAGATCATATTTTTCAGGCTTGCATAGAAGCTGAATAAGGCAGAGGGCTTTTATGAATAGCAGAGAAATGCTTGGTTGAATGAGATCCAAGGCAATTTTTAAATCATTGCATATAGTTCTAATAATTAATTTAAAATCCACAAATTTCAGATTTAGATTGAAATGAAAACATATTGTTAGTATTCCAAGCAAAGTTCGGAGCGTGATTTTCATCTTTTTAAATATGATATTTCAAATGAAAATATTAGTGTATTACTAAAAGTTAAGTAGTTCTATCTCAATAATTCAACTCATTCCAATAAAATCCCACTTTCACAATATAAAAAGATATATTTTCTAGGTAGCAAACAACAGGAAAAATGTGTTTTCTAACAACAAGTAAAATGCATTTTCTAACTAATAAATGGTGATGAATCTGGGATGATTCTCTCCCATCCTGAAATTATCAGAAGGATAGAATTGTTCCAGACAAATCAACTGAAAAGAAGAAGAGCAATATGGAAACAATTCTTGATGGTTACCGCTTTAATAGTTCAGTGAAACACTCATGTAATTACTACCCATGTTATTTTATGCTCACTTTGGGGAAAAATGTAAATTTTCAAATAAATTATGTCTTTCTGACACAAAGGTTTTTTTCCTGCTTTACTGCTTTTGAAACATATCATTACTATAGTTATCGCTTCTCGGCCTTTTGGCTAAGATCAAGTGTAGTACTGTAGTTTTTAACCTGCAGAAGTCAAAACGGTAGAAGTAAAACCATGTATTGTTTAGCCTTTGTTGCAAGTTCATTTGTTCTACACAAATCCGATGCATGCAATAGCAAAAGATGGCAATTTGTCAAGATAGCTGTTCAGGAACTTGCATATCACAAACATCAAAAAAACAATTTAAAACATATATCTAAATGAATATGGGATAACTTCAGGTCCTGCTGAAGTGCACACAGTTTCTTTTATATTATCTTCTGAACAAGTCAACATTAAAATCCTTATAAAGTTTTTTTTCTTTTGTACTGTGGAAAGAAAAATCTTCATCAGGGTCCAGTCCAAGCTGGGAATAAGCAAAATGAAGACTGCTTTAGAAAGAAGGTTGTAGTTTATTGAAGAGCAAAGCCAGATAGAAGCGTGGCTCTGGGAAAGCTGACCACATGTAGTAGGGAGTGGTGGGTTTTTATACCTTCTTGAGCTTTTCTTTGGAACTGTTCCTGTAGCATGAACTTTGACCTGAGTCTGAGTGCGCTCTTCTGGTATTCTGATGTGGTGGGTTAATCCTATTATGTCCCAAAGGTCATATCCTGCTTCCCTGGGGGTGTGGCTGATGACTATGTCCTATGTTGGATTTTTTGGTGTGAGGGATTGTTGATTCTAGGTATCTTTGTCTTGCTAATATGATCAGCTCTAAGCTTCCAGGTGCCAATCTTTCTGAAAGGATTATGATATCTGCATTTCTACAGAGCTGGTTTCTGCGTAGGGAGGAAGACTTGGGGCTATTAAGAAAAACTGGGCATGCTTTTCTGCCTGTTTAAGATCCTTTGAGGAAATATAATATTTTGCCCTTTTAATCTTTCCTTCTCGGGGGGGTGGGTGGCTGACTTCCCACAGTACTATTCCTCTTTCTCCAAATAGGATAGACTGCTAGCTAGATCTTCTGCATTTCAATATGTCACAACAGGTACCTAGTATACTTTTTTCCATTTAGTTTATATGCAGAGATCTATAACTGTTTCCTTGAAGCACCAGCCTTCCAAAAGTAAAACAAGTAAAATCAAGCAGACAGTGGCTATCACAAGGCATGTATCTCAGCTGGACCAATCTAAGCATGTACATAGTGGTTGTATGCTTTCCATGTACTTTACAGGTCACATTTTTTGCCTGAACATCTATTATTGTAGCAGTAGAGGCATTTTGAGAAGCTGCACTAGTAATAGTTTACATTAAGGAAACCATAATTTCTTCTTCCTCTGGCAATAAAATGTGATCAACAAGCTGAAACATTGTAGGAGTTTCCCAGGTGGCCAAATTCAAGGTAGCAACTGTTATTACAGATGCCAGTTCCATTGGTTTTGTTAGGCCATAATTGGAGACATCATCAGAATCTTTGCTTATGTTCAGATTCTCTAGACCACGGGTCGGCAACCCGCAGCTCTGGAGCCACATGTGGCTCTTTCAGCCTTCTACTGCGGCTCCCAGTCCTCCTCCACCATTTGCAGAGAGAGAGAGAGAGACACAGAGAGGCACTTGCTCTCTCTCTCTCTCTCTCTCTCTCTCTCTTTCTCTCTCTCTCTCTCTCTCTCTCTCTCTCTCATCTTCTGCTTACCTGGCCAGCTGGCCTCACGCTGTTCTCCAACAAGTTGACAAGCTTATTGCTCCACAGGAAGCAGCAGAAAGCAGAAAGCAGCAGCTCTCTCTCTCTCTCTCTCACACACACACACACACACACAAACTCACAGTTTTACTTACTTAGTGGGGGAAGAGGGCTGGCAGACCAAGGGCAGGAGAGAGCCAGCCAAGTAAGAATGTGTGTCAGCTTGTCGGAGAACAGCGTGAGGCCAGTTGGCCAAGTGAGCAGAAGATCAGAGAGAGGGAGGGAGAGAGAGAGAGAAAGAGAGAGGGAGAGGAAAGAGAGAAGAAGCTTCTCTCCAAGAAGCTTCTTCAGCTCTGACTGAATGGTGGGGAATGGCAGGAGTTATACTCCTTTCAGACAGCTGGTCATTTGCAGTTTTTAGTGAATCGTGAAGCTCCTGGAGGCTTCTTTGTGTCGGATCACCTGAGTAGTGCAAATGAGTGTGGAGCCTTCTTGGAACTGTTGAAAGGACTGTGTTGCAGACTGGAGATAGATGATGTTGTACCCCTCCCCCCCTGTTGAGAGAGGGCTGTTCAATTTTGACATAGATGGTCTCTTTGACCTCTCTTTCAAACCAGTAGTCCTCTCTTTTCAAAATGTAGACTTTGCTGTCTTTGAAAAAGTGGCCTTTATCTTTTAAATGCTGATGCACTACTCATATGGTCCTGATGACACAGAAAAGCCTCCAGGGGCTTCAACAACTCACTAAAAGACTGCAAATGATCAGCAGTCTGCAAGCAGTATAAATCCTGCCATTCCCCACCATCTAGTCAGAGCTGAAAAAGCTTCTTGGATGAGAATCAAAATATCTTCAAAGAAAAACAAGAAAGTTCAGTTGCCTTGTGAAAAAAAGCACCTTTGGGACAACCATAACCTGGATGACTGAGAATCTCCATAGACATTCTATAGAAGTGTCTCATGCTTGCTTTGGGAAAACGGTAGTCATGTCAGAGTAGAATTTATAATGAGCTTTGCGGTTACAGTGTAATACAGCTGAAGAAGCCAAAAGTAGAATTATTACTTGTAGCTTTTGAAAAGAAAAACAGTGGATGAGGTTGAATATTTTATTGTGAAACTAAAAACATTCCAAATAATAATCAAATCCCTCTAGAGATCAAACTTAAGAAGATTTGCCTTAAATAGTCCTCCTCTTATGACCAATCATTTCACGACCATTCAAAATTATGATAGGGATGGAATGGATGTTTTATGGCCTGTAGAGCATTTCTGGTCATCATAACATGTATCAATAAAGGAAAATATTTGTAGTTCAGGATTGAAATGATCCTTGGTGCTGAGCTTGGCTGTTTTTTTTTTTTTTTTTGCAGATGTTTCATTACAGTGACACTTACCATGGTCTTATCACTATTTTACAGCTGGTTCCTTTATGCATGTTCCTATAATCACAGGAACATGATTTGCGATTTATTTTGCTGGCTTCCAGCAAAAACCTGGTTTCTGGAAAAAAAAAGCCTATTCAGAAGAATGTATGCCCTCAAGCTACATCCATTTGTTTGCCAAGTTCAGAGTTATAATAGTACTGAAAAAATGGAATTATGACTGGTTCTGAAAGTCAGGCTTTTGCAGTGCCCCACAATCATGTGATCAACATTCAAGTTGGCTTACATTAATGACTGCCCGCAGCATCCAACCGGCCCAACACAGCCTCTCTCCCCACCTGAGCTTTAATCTGCCCTCTTGAGTATCTGTCCATGGTACCTCTCCACAGCCCATGCTTTTCACCTACAGCTTTTACCTGCCCCTCCCCCCAAGACAGCTTGCCTAGGACTCCCACCTTTTCCCACTTAACAACCCACCTAGTCCTGGGACTACCACAGCAACAAGGATTGCCAGGACTGCTGTTACTAAGCAATGCAGTCGCCTGATATCCCACTTTATCACCATATTGCTTAGTGATGGAAATTCTAGTCCCAAGGAACTGGGACTATGTGAACCTTATTTTTGTAAAATGGAAGAAAGGTAGCGTTTCCAAGCCAAAGGATAACTATTATTTGTGAACTGCTGATGTTTTGTTTTTGCATGGATTTATTATCTTTTTACATTTATACTTGATCATGTAAAAATATAATATACAAAATGAACTGTTGTCCCACATTGAGCATTGATGTTGTAAGCTGCCCAGAGTTTCTTGATGATGAGATGAGTGGCATATACATCTAATAAATAAAATAAATTAATTCAATTATTCATTTCTTTTTAAAAGATCATCTACATATAGTGTCCATAATTTTAAAAAATTCTAAAAGCTTAGATGTCTTAAAAGCTATACATATCTTAAGTTTAGTGGATATCAAATATTTATGGGAGGACATTTTATAATACACAGAAAAGAAAGTGAATAATCATAGTTTTCTTTACCCCATTACTTCCCCAATCATTAATGGTAGGTGACTTTAAAAGAGTTAGCGTGTGCTTTAAAATATTAAGATCTGAATATTTTCATATGAATGATTCAACCTCCCCCATTCTAATGTCCTGCATAGAAATAAACCTGCTGAGGTTTATTGGAGCTGAATAATGCAATATGAAACTATCTGGAGTGGGAGAAGTAGTAGTAGTAGTAGTAGTAATAATAATAATAATAATAATAGTAATAGTAATAGTAATAATAATAATAATAATAATAATAATAATAATAATAATAATAAAGTTGGAAGGGACCTTGGAGGTGATCGAGTCCAACCCCCTGCTCAGTCAGGAAACCCTACACCATTTCGGACAGATGGCTGTCCAGTCTCTTCTTAAAAACTTCCAGTGTTGGAGCATTCACTGGTTCTGGAGGCAGGTTGTTCCATTGGTTAATTGTTCTAACTGTCAGAAAGTTTCTCCTTAGTTCTAAGTTGCTTCTCTCCTTGGTTAGTTTCCATCCATTGCTTCTTGTCCTGCCCTCAGGCGCTTTGGAGAATAGCTTGACTCCCTCTTCTTTATGGCAGCCCCTGAGATATTGGAACACTGCTATCATGTCCCCCCTCGTCCTTCTCTTCGTTAAACTAGACATACCCAATTCCAGCAACCGTTCCTCATATGTTTTAGCCTCCAGTCCCCTAATCATCTTTGTTGCTCTTCTCTGTACTCTTTCTAGAGTCTGAGCATCTTTTTTACATCGTGGTGACCAAAACTGGATGCAGTATTCCAAGTGTGGCCTTACCAAGGCATTGTAAAGTGTTATTAATACTTCATGCGATCTTGATTCTATCCCTGTTAATGCAGCCCAGCACTGAGTTGGCTTTTTTGGCAGCTGCTTTACACTGCTGGCTCATATTTAAGTGATTGTCCACTAGGACTCCGAAATCCCTCTCACAGTTACTACTATTGAGCAAGGTACCCCCTGTACTATACCTGTACATTTGGTTTTTCTTGCCTAAATGTAGAACCTTACTTTTTTCACCATTGAATTTCATTTTGTTAGATAGCACCCAGTATTCAAATCTGTCCAGGTCCTCCTGTATCTTAAGCCTTTCTTCTGGAATGTTGGCTATTCCTGCCAGCTTAGTGTCATACGCAAATTTGATGAGTTCCCCATCTATCCCCTCATCCAAATAGTTGATGAAGATGTTGAAGAGCACTGGGCCTAGAACAGAGCCCTGGGGCACCCCACTATACACTTCCCTCTATGTAGATGCAGTTCCATTGAAGACCACATGCTGAGTACTGCCAGTCAGCCAGCTACGAATCCATCTGGTGGTGGTGCTGTCTAACCCGCATTTTTCTATCTTATCAAGTAGTAGGTTTTGATCTACTTTATCAAATGCCTTACTGAAGTCCAAGTAAATTATATCCACAGCATTCCTCTGATCCACTAATTTTGTCACTTGGTCAAAGAATGCAATAAGGTTTGTCTGGCATAATCTGTTTTTGACAAACCCATGTTGGCTTTTAGTAGTGATTTTGTTTGCCTCTAGGTGTTTGCTGATTCGTTGTTTGATTATCTTTTCCAGGTGTTGAGGTCAGGCTGATAGGTCTGTAATCTCCTGGATCCATTTTTTTTCCTTTTTTGAGGATGGGAACTACATCAGCTCTTTTCCAGTCCTCTGGTAATTCCCCAGTGCTCCAAGATCTTTGAAAAATATAGTTCAGTGGTTCTGAGATCACATCTGCCAGTTCCTTAAGAACCTTGGGGTGTAATCCCTCTGGTCCTGGTGATTTGAACTCGTCTAGGCTGGACAGGTGCTCACTTATCATTTTCTTGCCTGTCTTAACTTGTGTTTCTATACTGTTTTTTATGGCACTATTTTTGATAGGTTGGTCTGTTTTTTCCCTTTGTGTAAAGACAGATGCAAAAAATGAGTTAAATAGTTCTGCTTTCTCCCTGTTGCTTGTCACCTTCTTGCCACTTTCACCCACTAATTTCCTTCACTTTTTCCTTGTTTTTTACATGTTGAAAAAAGCTTTTTTTTGTTAGTTTTGACTTTGGTCACAAGCCTTAGTTCATTATGAGCCTTAGCTTTCCTCACTTCATCTTTGCAGGCTCTGTCTATTTGTTGATATTCTGATTTAGTTATGTGCCCCTCTTTCCACTTTCTATACTTGTCCTTTTTATCTTTCGATTTATCAGAGATTTCTTTATGCAGTCATGCTGGTTTCTTTTGAGAGCTGTTATTTTTTCTCTTTGTTGGTATTGTGCTAGACTGGGCTTCTATTATCTCGCTTTTCAGAATTTCCCAAGCTTCTTGAGTTGTTTTCCCCTGGAGGATTCTCATCTAAGTTCTTCCTCTTGACTGCAATATGAAGAGCAGAAATGTATTCCAGAATAAATACATTTTTATTGCTAGATGAAATTGTTAAAAAAAAATCATTTCATGCAGACTTTGACTTAGAAAGGGTCTTTCATATATCTTCAAGTTGTCAAGTTTTAGAAACACTGTTCTGCTACAATATCTGCGTATACATACATAGGCATTTACAGCTGCTTTCAGACAGCAATTGGGTGGAATGCAAATAAATAGACTTGTAAGCAGAAACAGGTCTGGCAAAAAATGCTGCAGTTATGCTAAACATGAAACAATGAAAAGGAACACTTCCTTGGAGAATAATCAGTCACGATTTCTTACAAACATTCATGACGTGAATATTCTAAATTCCAGCATTTTTTAAAAAAAGAGTTTACCCCATCCATCTCTTTTAGCCACAGACATACACCAACATAGATTTTTCTTTCAACTTTTCCTGCATGACATCTAGAAACAACTGCGACAAAAAGGCTCAGCGCCTCCCTCGACCAAAGCAAGCAGGAGAGAGAAGACGGCCAATCCCACGCCTCGGGCAAAGAGAACTGGTGATTCCTTACAAGTCGACGGTGCCTTGGCCAAGACCAAACACGTTCGTTTGGAAACACTCCCTCGCAACTGAGGAGTCGGAGGTGGGAAAGTTCCTGCGGCTGCTATCCCGCGCCTCGGTTATTCATGGAGGTTGGGGGAGAGGCAGACGCCTGGAAAGAGGCAGCGGGACAAGGATGCTACTTTCTCAGGGCTGTGGTCTCGGGGCAAAGCGGCACCCTCCAAAGCAAGGCGACATTGCCTGACCATTTTAAGCTCAAAGAATAATCAACGTTTACCTGGCTGTAGCCGCTAGTTAAAGTATAGGCAGGGATCACAACAGGGCTGTGGCCGCCTTGATATCACCCCATAAACATTTCCCGCTGAGCTTTTTCCCACCAGATATGGCTATTCATTTGTATACCTGCTTGTAGACAGACAAGCATCAGCCTCTTGCACTTATGACTGATTCTTTGTAGGATTGGATACACATTAGGTAAATGATGGTTAAAAGAGAACTTTTTATAAATAGTAGATAATTAAATAGTACCATATAATGCTGCCAAAATACAAGTGAGCCTTAATCTCATTATTGGGAATAAACAAAAGTTTATTGAACAGCCAGGACAAATTAAGCAAACAACCAAATGCCTGGATTCACACAAGAAGCTAGTCTAATTAGATAGGAAAATTTGTGGTTGGTTCAGTGGTTTGTGAGAATCTCACTATAATCTTAAAATAATTTGAACTAGTCTTATCAAGTTAAACTATATTCTGATGAATTGCTTTGGGAATAATTAAATGGGGAAACCAGATTCACTTAATTGTTACTAATTTAACAACTGCAGTGATTCACTTAACAAATATGGCAAGAAAAGTCGTAAAATGGGGCAAAACTCATTTAATAATTTTCTCACCTCTCCTTTTATATCCTCTTCTCTCTCCCCCCCCCTTGTCCTTTTATATCAGGAGTGTCAAACTTGATTTCGTTGAGGGCCGCATCAGCATTGTGGTTACTGTCGGGGGGGGGGGAGTGGGGCTGTGGCCAGCTCTACGTCACCCAGGTCAGGGGACGCCTGTGGGGGGGATCCGGGGGTCTCTGGTGGAGGCGGTTAGGATTAGGCTCCTTCCCTCCTTTCTCATTCCGATCTTTCTTCTCCTTCTCACAGTTTCTCACAAAAAGCCTTCTTTCTCACACACATTTCTCAATAATCCTTTCCATTTTCACATACGTTCCTCCAAAATCCTCCCTTCTCATGCACATGCCTCTCCAAAAGCCTTTCCTCTCTCTCACGCTTCTCTGACAAAAGCCTTTTCTCTTCTGCCTCTTTTTTTCTCTCCCTCTCCTGCCAAAACTGCCTGTCTCCACTCTCCTCCTTTTTCTTCCTGGTAAGCCTGAAGTGCTGATCCTGGAGCCTTTGCCTCGCCCCAGCCACCCTGTGCTCCCGAGGACTCTCTCAGGGCAAATCCTGTGCTGCATTGCTTTGGCTCATTCCCTCCCCCCACTACACTTGGCTGGGCAGGGCTGCGTACCATCTGACAGGCGCCAATGTACCTGGCCTAGAGTGCCCCATCCAGAGCTGACTTGAACCCTATTGAACATCTCTCAAAGGACCTGAAAATGGCTACCCACCGGTGGTTGCCATCCAACCTGACTGAGCTGGAGATTTGCAAGGCAGAAAATCCCCCAATCCAGATGTGCAAAGCTTGTCGTGTCATACCCAAAAAGACTCAAGATTGTAATTGCTGCAAAAGTTCCTTCAACAAAATACTGAGTGAAGAGTCTGAATACTTATGCCAACCAATATTAGTGTTTTTTTAAATAAATTTACATACATTTCTAAAATTATTTTCATTTGTATACCTGCTTGTAGACAGACAAGCATCAGCCTCTTGCACTTATGACTGATTCTTTGTAGGATTGGATACACACTAGGTAAATGATGGGGATGAGTGTAGATTAATGAGAAAAAAATGAATTTCAATAATGGTGGAATTCGGCTGCAGCATGACAAAATTGACCAGTGAAGGGAGTCTGAATACTTTCTGAATGTAACTGTACTTCTCAACATAATCAGCATTCATTACGAATTTCTGTCAAGAATATACTTCTTAAAACCATCACAAAATAATGTCACCATCTGTTCAAGAACCTGACAGTACATTTGCCTATGCTCAATTCTGGAAAATGTGGAAGTCATATGGCATCAAGTCTGGATTACATGGCAGATGGCTATGATGGTCAGATCCAGTCTAAAATTCAGAAACTGAATTCTTTCCTTGTGACTCCAAATCCTGATTATTATTTCAAAGTTTTGAGTATTACAATGTAGCCGAGTGGTGCCAAGTTCAAGTAAATCTATGTAACACTATCTGTGCAGCAAAGAAAACAATAGCCATGAGTTTTCTTGCTGGTCTGGATTCTGATTTTTATTTTTGTTTTTATTTTGATACTCCTTTATTGGATTATACATGGACTGACATTTTAATGATAATGATAATGATCAACTTGCATTTCAATGGCTGTCACAATATTGTGAATAAATTCTCTTCATTTTTGTAGCACCTCAACAATATCTGGCAAATTTTAAATCTTGAGCTTTTTAGTTCCGCTTTCAACATGAGGAAACAATCTTGCAAAAATCTTCCAATATTAAGATTATCAATAATGCTATTTGTTTTCTTGTGAAATGCCAAACTTGATAGCAATTTCTCTCATTGATCTATCAATTGTCTTTGATTCAACACTTCTCACTGTAACATACAATGAGAATATTTAAATCAACCCCATCATCCCAGAAAAAACACTTCAACTGGGGGAAGATTCCTTTGGCAATTAAAATTCAATTATAATATGCTTAAATCAACCCAGTAGGCTTCCATTTTGCAAAGAGAAACATGTTCTTTTTTCATAGCAGCTTCCTGCTCTCTCAAATGGAAAAAAAATAGACGTTAAAGAATATGTCAGAGCTTACTATGCACTTGTACTGTGGTCTATTGGCAATTTATAACAATGAAGACATTATTTTAATTCAACCCTTGTAACTGGAAAGAGATCACATGTTTGCTTCCATTTTCAATCACTGATAATGTTAAACTGTGGCTAATTTAACAATTAAAACCAACCATTATTTCACAAAGCATTAGACTTAACAGGGTTTCTTTACTGGATTTTGCTTTCAATTAATTGCAGTTAAACAAAGGCTTCTAATCACCTTGGAGTTGTGAAGGAGGAGGAGCAAATACAATTTGCCACATACCAGTAAGCCACAGTTTAAGTAATGTATTCAATCTAATCCAATTTTCTGCCATATCCTTAATTTTTTTCTTGTATAAAGGAATACGTTTTGTTAAGTTTTATTTGGGGGAAAAATCACTTTTAAGCAACTTTTTTTTAAATAAAGAAAACGGCATGATAGACAAATGAAAGTTATGGAATACACTATCTCAAAGTTCTTCAACACTGAATTTGAAAAAAGCATTCTTCAAATATTCAGTTAAACGATAAAACAGATTTGCAATGCATTCTAATCAGTATCTGTATGATTTAAATACAAATAAAATATGATTGAACACACTGTTTTTGTAATTTGTATAGAAGAATATCTTGCAGTAGCTTATCTGTATTATTTGCGATTTGTCTATAGTAATTAAGCTATGAAGATAAATATTACATTATCAAACAAACTTGTTTTGATGTGTTTGATTCTATTTAAAGGGAGTTCATGAAACTGAAATTGTTAAACAGGTATTTAATTTAAATAACTTGGTACTGGTTACTAGTGAATAAAGGCATTCAAATTTGGATTTAACTTCAATCATTTTAAAACTTATTGTGGTAAATCAATATAAACAGTATTTTTTTTAAAAAAAAATCATCAGCACATCCAGTTTAGTTGAGCAGAGTATAAGCACAGTTCTTTTTTAAGCCAGTGCTCATTCTAGTTCCAGCTGAAAGAGATGACATACTTCTCCAAATTATATATCTCAGCAGCACTTATGTTTTCAGTACATATTGCAAAAAGTGAAGGAAAAATGTTTACAACATTATTGTAAAATGTTTTTACTGAAATTGAAATGTATATATCATATCCAAAAACAAAAAGTAATTTGCTGGTGCCATTAATTAAATCCAAATGAACAAAACTACTGTACAGCTTTTAAATTTTTTGAAGATTCTCCACAAATTTGAAAAATGTGTCAACATGACACATCAAGTGAACTGAAGACACTCAAGTACAATCAAAAATAATTTATAATCAAGAACAACTCAAAAACAGTTTATGCTCACAAACTATGCTCCCTCTATCAGTGCAGAATAGTATAGGTCATGGAGAAATAAGGGAACGAACATTCATCCAAATACAAGTAATTAACGGACTTTCTTAGAATAATTATATAGTTCAAGCACTTCACTTAGGCATAATTAAAAATGGAATTGAAATCAAAAACTTTACTTGAGGTGCACTTTTCACCCTTTCACTACAGCATTCAAGATTAAAGTTGATTAAAAAAGCAAGTCATGAAGTAATCTACCTTCTGTGTCTTAATTTCCAACAAGTACATATATTAATACACAATCCAGAAGAGTCAAATATTTTTCTAGAATGCTATGATCTTCAGTAACATTTGAAAGCATTTGTACAGTTCATTAAGATGTGCAACTGCTAGTCAAGTATTTGGTTGTATGGAATAGGCACTGACTGGTCTTTCCAGTGCAGCCAGAGAGAGAGAGAGAGAAAAAAAGGGGGCAGTTGTGACCTGGGAGTGAACATGGAAAAATGCACCTATATTTTGTTAAAGGTCAACTCACTATTATTTTTACAGAGTGGTTTTTTTAAAAAAAGATAACTGCAGGAGTGTATCATTCAAGAAACTAAAAACATGATGCATAAACAAATTTTCTCAAGGAATTTGTTGAAAAGCAAAATGCTGTACCTCAGAGGTCTTATTTTACAAATCGCTCAGGTACT
The DNA here is from genome assembly GCF_001527695.2 of Protobothrops mucrosquamatus. Taxonomy (NCBI): domain Eukaryota; kingdom Metazoa; phylum Chordata; class Lepidosauria; order Squamata; family Viperidae; genus Protobothrops; species Protobothrops mucrosquamatus. The sequence goes on along the minus strand of NW_015386253.1, from coordinate 1,207,577 downwards.
AATGATAATATATTTTGATGCATGCTTAATTTTCATGTGGCTAGGACTTTAACAAGAAGCCCTGACATTTGCACTTCTTACATTCACACTTTATACACAATCTATACAGAGAATGTTGTTTTGATAGCTTTATGCTCAAGATCCCAAACCTGATTGCTATTATCATACTACTTATCTCCACACAAATTACTATGTGCTCTGCTAACATCAAAAAATAAAAGCAGCATAAAAGCACAAGCAAGTAATAGACAAACTGGCACAGGAAGATAAATGCCCAGTATTAGTTTACATTCAACTGGATACAGTGTAAGAGGAAACAGTAATGCTTCAAGATACTGCATCTACTGGCCATAGCGTGCCTATTTTATTTTATTTTTGTCAAGAAAGGGCAAACACTTTTATGTACTTTGCCTTTTTCCATGCCTGTTGGGTCATTTCTACCTCTAATGAGGACAATTGGCTATGGCAGTGATAAGTTCATTTACTAAACAGCTCATTAGAAGGTTAACTTGTGTTTTCAATATGAAACATTCTATATGGTGAAGTCAGATCCCTGAAGAGATTTGGTGTTATCTGCCATTCTTGATTTTTCAATTGGAATATCAGTCCGACATACATATGGCAACTTCACTTCAAAATTATGTGGAAACCTTCACCATTTTCAGCTGCAAAGAAAAATAATGAGCAATAACAAAATGACATTCATAGTATTAATGCATTGTCTTAATTAAAAGATTATGATGTTTACATTCTATGTCTATGAAAAGAAGGAAATCATACTTTAAAACAATTTTTTTGGTTCCATAAAATTATTCTCCAAGTCTATGGACTCATAAAATTCTGAAACTACTATATGGCTTCATGATTGAACAGTTATCATTTCATTTTATAGAAACAAATTATAAACTTTTAAATTTATTGAACTTATATAAACTTGTAAATTTATTTAAAAAATAATAACTAGGAATTCAGGATGATACTCTGGTTCCCTCTATGATTTCCCTCCTTTCAGTATCTGTCATGAATGTAACCTGAGACTAATATTGATATTCCAATAATTTTTAAACAATCACTGTACATTTTTCTGTGTGAAGAACTGTTTATCTGAATGGACTATAATTTAATTTTGGTTATAACAAATGTTATATATATAAATGTTATCAAATGAAAAATATCTTCTAAAGTGTTCATCTTTTCAGCAATTCTTGGGAAAAACTCAGTTAAGAAATGTGTTTCCGTGTAAACCATTTCAGAAGATTCGCATTTCAGACTAATAGGATGTGGAAATACCAGGGAAAATCTTAATAAATGCTATGGCTTATGTGTGGTAGGGTAAAGCTTTTGTTTTGATTTTAGATGGGTCAAAGATTAATTTATTTTCCTAACCCCAACTTGTTAATTTTTAGAAGTGCCAAGGCAAACAAGTTATCATAAAACAGTTCACAGGTTTAACAAGTGTACATAAGATTAATAATACCTTGACATGCTTGAATGATACAGTAAAGCAAACTTTCTGTGGCTGCACTTGTGTTTAGAGCTCACCTAGACTCATTGCCATGCTAAACTGATATAACATTATATGTAAAGCTAGAGGCTTAAAAATAAATTCTAGAAAACTCAATTAATGTAGTATAGTTAAAAATCTCATAAATGCAAAATCTATTACTAGACATAACCTAGATCACAGGTTGGCAACCTGCAGCTCCGGAGCCGCATGCGGTTCTTTGAGCCTTCCCATATGGCTCCCAGCCTCCTCTGACATTTGCAGAGAGACAGAGGCAGAGAGAGGCACTTGTGCTTCCCTGCTTCTCTCTGTGTTTCTCTCTCTCTCTCTCTCTCTGTGTGTGTAAAAGAGAGTGTTCTCCAACAAGCTGAAAAGCTTTTGGGGCGGGGCTCCTCCCTTTGTTGCGTTTCTGCAGGAAGCAGGAAGGGCAGGAGCTAGCTATGCTGACTCAGGAATTCTGGGAGTTGAAGTCCATGAGTCATAAAAGAGCCGAGGTTGCCTACCCCTGAGCTTGTTGGAGAACAGCTTGAAGCCAGCTTGCCAGGTGAGCAGAAGATCGGAGGGGGGGGGGGAGAGAGAGAGAGAGAGAGAAAGAGAGGGAGGGAGAGAGGGAGGGAGGGAGAGAGAGAGAGGAGAGTGGGGGAAGGGGACTGGCAGACCAAGGACAGAGAGACACAGAGAGAGAGACATCTAAAATGAAGATAACACTGCATATATCCTTTTTTACCTTTATAAAGGTAAAAAAAGGATGTATGCAGTGTTATCTTCATTTTAGATATCAAAGGGGTTTTGCGGCTCCCAGTGTTTTGTTTTTGGTGGGAAACAGGTCCAAGTGGCTCTTTGAGTGTTTTGGGTTGCCTACCCCTGACCTAGGTAATAATGTTTGATTATCTGTTTTCATGATTACCATCATACCTTTTATTGTGGTAACGAGGAAGCAGGTCTCATCTTCAAAGTTTTGGACCATCTAGGGAGGAAGATTATAAATACTATTCCTTGTTGACAATAGTCAGATCAGTTTAATACATTACAGAAAAAGTTAACAAATAGTCCCACAAACAACTTCTGTTCTCTAATGCTCTTCTCTAGTGCTCTTCTCTCATTTGAACTAACATTATTTTCTGATTTAGTCAAAAGCGCAGTGATCTCTAATAATGCAGAGTTTTAATATTTTATTGCATTTTTCAAAATGTGGCAATGTTATAGTTATTATATGGATCTGGTTTATTTATAAAGTTCACATATTATATACTATGTATCTGGAATGTTCAGAAATATGGCATCAAAAGTGGGACACTGGTGTTCACAAAGAGAAGAATGTTCATGAGGCAAGTGATAGTTTGAGAATTTTAACTCAAAGAATGAATTACTATTCATCCCTTTGTTCTGACCATTTTAAGTAGTAGATTTTCCAAAGATTTTTGCTTTATTCTTGTTACCTGATTGGTAGAATGAAAATTAATCTAATAGGAACTGTTTGTATTGTAAAATTTGACCCATTCGAATTTCAAGGAAAGCAAGATATTCATTAAGTAAGATTATATGAAAAATAAATTTCATATATAAAACGAGGTCAGTATGCTTGTTTGCTGATTGTCTTGTCATTCATTTAGAATTTGTATTTGTTAATTCGAATATCTTTCTTAAGCCTACAGCAGTGGCAACTATGCCAGGAAAAAAAAAAACACAAACTGATTGTTGTTTTGGAATTTTTGAAATGTAAAATGTGTGTTAGTGAAGGAAAAATGGAATTTACCTGATCGCTGACAAGAATATGGATACCAGTAGGACCTTGTCTGTAAACCTGATTAATTTGATGCAAAGGAATATTGAACACCAAAGCAAGCTTGCGAGTGACTTCCGAGGCAGCCATTTCTTCCAAGTAGATTGCATGGTAAACTAAAATAAAAAATATCTTAAGAAAAGGTCTTCTAAAAGACCCCCTAATACTGCTCTTCAAAAACAAATACCTCTTGATTTCTTTCTGTTATTAATTTATTAGTATTCTATTCTATAAGATTACAGTATTATGAAGCATGTTACTAATATATGGATCATTAAAAACCTTTTTTATATATAGATCCGTAACACTGATGTTTGAAATATGCAGCCTGGCGACCCACTTCATATATTCCTTTCTCTTCAATTAAAGTAGAAGTCTAATTCTTTGAATTAAGTTGTGCACAGCCTTAAGCCTGAATGCCAGCTACCTGAAAGATGGCCCAAACATTAATGAAGATTTCTACTATCTTTCGTAATATCCTTGAAATAGAACTAAGCCAAGAAACAAAATATTCTTTCCAAATAAATTTCAAAATACAGAGTAAAGTCTAAAATAATATAATAGCCATTGAAAGAATATAGTTAAGCCATCTATATATGAAAGTAGAAAATGGACTGGCATTGATCTTTGCCTTTTTGTAAAAATAAATAAATCTGTACTTTTCTAAGTGGAAGCATCCCCTTGTTCCATAAATATGTACGAACTTACTCTATGTAAATGTAATCAATCCTGACTTCAAATGCCACATCTACAGACAGCAGAATCTTTCCTGTAAATTGAGTTTTTAAGACAGAAAACAATCCTGTACTTCAGGAAAGGAGATATATTGCTGCGTATCCTTATATCTGGAAGTAAATTTGTGAATCTCTGATAATGTGCTTCTTTAATAAGTGTATCTAAAATCTAACATTCCTCCTCTTTCTCAGGCTATACTGTTCCTGTTGGCCTGGAAATGGATTGGAGAATTTTTTTGAAGTTATTCCGATGGCTAAGGAGTAGTTTGTGATGTTCCACATTCACGGGTAGTTAGATTAATACGGCTGGAAGAAACAACAGAATATGCAGAAGAATATTTTTATTCCCAGAACATTTCTATTATTACAAGTGTACCTTTCTCACCCTTTATTTCTTTAATTATTATGGAAAAACTTACCACAGCACTCAGAATATGATTTTATGGGTTTTTAGACCAAATGTTTTCCCCCAAATTTGAATGCAGTGCACTTATTAATGCAACCAAAAAGTATGCTCCTTTTGTCATTGAAATATTGTATTGAAATGTTTATTTATACAAATAAATATGTGATGCATGTAAGTTTGTGAATCTTTCTGAAAATTTAATTTTTCTTTGTAACTATGACCTCAAGTGTGTTCTGTTCTCCATACAACTCCCAAAACTAAATAAAGAGAACCCAACTAAACAACCGAGTTAAAAACATTATACTTGTTCATTGATTTATTGAGAAAAATGATACCATATCTATGTATGGCAAAAGTATGTTAAGCTCTAGGATGATGATAATCAGGTTTGGTAGTGAAAAGTCCTGCCTTATTTAAATAATAGAATTCTGGGGATTCACTATCAAAATCTAATCTTTACAACATAGATATATGGAAGTGTGTCACAGCTCAAACAAAGATTTCTGAGGAACTCTGGAAAACAGTTGTTCATGCTATTACAAAACTCTTTCCAAAGAATTTGAATTCTACCAGTCTACTGAAAGGCAGATTGTGTATAAATGGAAGCAATGCAATACTATTGTTACCCTCCTTAGAGTGAGTGGACAATCAACCAAGATCATATCAAGAATAAGGCATGTATTACTCCAGTAGGTCTCAAAGACCCAGGTAATGCTTACGGAACCAAAAGCCTCTCTTGCATTGGTGTCTATGAAAGGGTTTCTTGCATTGAGAAACACCAGTATTTATGAAACCACGATCAGGGAAACACTGAATAACCATACGTGCATGGAAGGGTTGCAAGAAATAAAGCCAATATTCTCCAAACAGAACACTGATGCCTGCCTATAGTTTATAAAAGGCCATGTGGATAAGGCTATCAGAAGAATATTCTGTGGTCAGATGAGATTAAAAAAAAACAACGTTTTGGACTGAATGAAAAGTGTTGTTTGGCAAAAAGGCAAACACTTCAATCCAGATAAGAACCTTATCCGATGTTTAAAAAATAGTCACAATATTATAATTTCAGCCTGCTTTGCTGCCGTTGAACCAGGGTGAGTTGCCATCATTGATGAATTCTGAATTCTGAATTGTACCATCAAATTATTCAGGGAAATGTCAAGTTATCTGCCCATGAATTGAAGTTCAAGAGAAAGTGGCTCATGCACTAAGAGAACAACCCAAAACACACAGATTTTATGACCAAAAATAGTTAAAGGAGAATAAAGTTTATGTTTTGGAATAGCCAAACTCAAAATAGTATCCTTTAGAAATGTTGTGGAAAGACCTGAAGAACCAATTTGTACAAGGAGGTTCACCTCTGATTAAAATTTTTGATCAACATTTAGTTAGTTATTGCTGCCTATGAGGGAACATCAATTACTGAATGCAAAGGTTCACCTATTTTTATCACATAAAAATATATCGCTTTGGATCATTTTCCTCAACAAAGAAATGAACAAGAGGTGTTTTTGACTCATTTGTTTCACTGGATTTTTAAAATCTGGTTATAAGGCTTGTGTAGAGGTTAGATCACATTTTAGGTTATGTTTATGCAGAAATATTGAAAATTGAAGAGAGTTCATAAACTTTTAGGTACCACTATACTTAACTGTGCCTTGTAGCATATACATCTCCTTTCAATCTCTTCATTATACTTTATATTTGTCTCTGCTAAATTTAATTTACTTCCCCTAACTGTATTTCCAATGCCTCATGTTCATGTATTTTCCCTTGGGTTACCCATAATTTCCCTCAATTTTCTATTATTCATAAATCTGAAAAGTTTTCACCTAAGATAAATTAAGATACAAAATATAATCAGATTAGGAAATTCTAGAAATACCAATACATTTTTTTAAATAAATGCTATTTGTCAATCAAGCCTGAGGGGACTGTATTTTCAGATTTTTCATTAGAGGGTTATATGGATTGGAAGCTTTCTTTAAGTCTCATCTAAATCTCATTAATAAATTTATAAATCAGTAACATTTGGCATGATTTGTTTTCAGGACAGCAAACCTGAATTGTATTTTAGAAAACTGAAAGCTATTTATGCATTCCAGTATGAACAATCTCCAGCTACAAACTCACTTCTGTGTATTTTTTCAAATGCAAGTTTTGTTGCAAACAATTTATAACAGCATGGTATATAATTCAAAATAATTTGTTCCACTAAAACAAATTAAAAGATTTTTTAAATTCTTTAAAAAGGCTGGTTTTGATGCCTCAAGAAGATCTGTAATTGACACATAAAGAGTATTTCAAGGTACAGGAACAGTATATTTGATGTCAAGAGAAATTACATACCAAATATTGCACCATTCTTTTCTCCGTTGCCTGAGTCTTGTTGCCTTTCCAGTCGTATACTTCTTGACTGCTCTTGGCATACATAGATTGTTAGACGTGGCCTAACAGACCTAGAATGCAAAGAAATAAATATTCTTTTTAAAGAATACCATGAACGTATGCTCATTTTATTATATTACTTTACTGTTATTCTTTGTGAACTACTTAAAGTTTTATCAGATATTGTTTAGTCAAGTAACTAATTTCAGAACCACTGAAGTTATCCCAATATTGGTAAATAAAGTTCTACATTTAAATTAAAGAAGACATTGATGTTTGGTGTAATTTTTTGTAAAACAACTATCATAGTAGAAGTAACAGCAAGTTAACAAAATCTATTATGCCAGTTTATTTCACAATTAGAAAAATCTGCAATTGTTAATATTTAGTAGCCATGACCTCAAGAACTTTAGTTTGGTTATAGCTCACCTAAATGAGAAGATTTGTCTCTTGGCAACAAACCCATCCGTCTTCAAGAAATCAGAACTGCCCAACTGCATTGCTATCAGTCTTACAGTCTACCTTTGAGCTCATCAGTGCCTGCATCAAATCTGTGGCCTGCCCTGAAGGTGTACAACAAAACATTCTTCTTTTGAGCACAGTACTTCCAACTCTTGCATGAGCTCACACAGGCATATGCCGATCGAAACACTAAATTAGCATCTCCCAAACCCTCTAGTCTAAGACAGACTGTTTTATACAATTGACATAGGTAGAGTTGACACCAATGAACTATTTACCTTGATTTAAGTGCATTGTAAAGCCGGATTCCATCAGCAGGACCGCAGATTTGTACCAGATCTTCTCTTGTCAACTTCAATAAATCAGCACCTACAAAAACATTCAGAATGTATATACAGTAGAAGGCTACAAATCAATTTACAAAATAAAACTGTCTTTCAAAGATAAATAACAAAATTTCTGAATAAGTTACTAGTAATTTTTGAGGATATAGACATTTGACTTTAAGGAATTCTAAGCAAACTTAATTTAATGTAAACTTAATCTCTCTACTCATTTAAAATCAATAATTAACAATCAGTCTGCATTCTTTAGGGTAATTCAGAGCACACTTACAAGATGTCTTAAAACACTTCAGAAAAGCAGAAAAAATGAAAACATAAGAAACATGATTATTACATGATAAAGATTATATTAATGGCATAATAAAGGTAATATTAAGTTCTTTTATTGTTTTTTAAAACTGTAACAGCTGCTAACACTAGGTTTGCTTAGACTGCATAGCAGTGGATGTTTCAGTACCCTTGTGTCAAAAACACCTAGCTGAAATAAAACCCATATACAATTACCTACTTTTGTATGGATAAACTCGGCTGACTCCAGGGAGACAGCTGAATATTATTATTATTTGCTTCATGCCAAACAATACCTATATGAAAAAAGTCCCTTCTCATAGCCAAATCATTCTCTATGTTTGCATGGATTTAATTGATGCCATGAACCTCCACAGGGAAAAAGAATCTATCCAATTGCTTTGCTTCAGATGTTTAATGGATCCTGTTTCTTTCTAATTCTTGAACCCCCGATGCTGGAAATAAAATATTGTTAGAGCATTTGCCAAGATTGTTTAAGAGTAATCTTCTCTAGTCACTGATCCACGTGACCTCTTGTCTTACCAAGGAGTTCCGGAAGATGAAGTAACAGAAAAGATGCCTAGAGCAATGCTGACATAAGAAAAACAGATTTGACCAAGGAGGTAATTCCAAACTAACTTCTTGATCACAATCATATACACTGCTTATCTTTCCTTAATCTTTCAGAGCAGAAATACAGATGTTATGTTATGCTGTCATATTTTGCATGACTTACATATACACATATGAGGAATATTCTGTATATATGTATATTCTGTGTGTATTTTGCAACTGTATTTTCATTTGCAACGTTCATTGGGAGCACTACAAAATAACAACTGATTATCCACTGATGATTCCCAACGAGCATGGAACCATTAATGAGGTATCTCCTGGTGGTCAATGTAATTGAAATGCACTTTGTGACAATAGAAATGGAAAAGAAAGCTGTAACCTCTACTCTGTACCTGTGGTTATCCACTTGACAGTATTACAGTGACTAGATGCTTAACACAAGATGGTTGAGGGTTTGTTGAAATGGTGTAAGGAAAACAGCCTAGTGTTAAACACTGGAAAAACCAAACAGATCATTGTTGATTTCAGAAAAGGCAGGCACAGCCATACTCAAGCAGGTTCTCTTGAGCAGGGTCTGCAAGATGGTCTGGGACACTACACATCCTCTTCACAACCTGTTTTCCTTGTTACCTTCTGGGAGGAGGCTCCGTGGTATCCGAAGCAGAACATCCAGATTTAGTCAGTTTTGTTCCATATAGTATTAAGCTTGTGAACTCTAAACTTCCTCCTTCCCTTATATATTCAAGATAGACAGTGATTAATATTTATACGTTACTTATATGTAAGGGTGTAGTTCTATACATAAGTTGCATATAGTATGTTTAAATGTGTGTTATATATGTGTACACTTTGAGAGCAAGCAACTAAATTTCATTTTTAATGTGTGCCATTGTGCCCACAGTAAAAAAATAACAATAAAGGTTATCTGTCTAGGTGCCTAACATGTAAAACAATTGGAAGACTGTATACTAGGGGTAAACTAAATATTTGGAAGATAAATAATTTTGCTCAGAGTTAGATGCTAGATGAAGAAACCCAGCTGAGGTCTTGTAGGTCTTATCTAATATTGGTTTGAACTTGTTAATGCTAAGAGTAGAGATAAGGTACTCTATTCTATTAGCTCCAGCATTGGTGGACTATATTTCTATCCTACCTGGTTGCTAGCCTGAAAGGTCACATTGATAAATGCATTGAATCCACCTCCCACTATGAAACAGATTGTACTAGAGTCACTCTTCAAGAAATCACTTCTACCAATGCAAAGACATAGGAAGGCAAGAAATCATCATTCTACCAATACAGAGACACAGAAGGACAGCCCTGAAGCAAATATTCAGATACTCATATATTAACAAACAGGACAGTAGCATTCCATAAATCCTGGGAAGGGAGATAATATAAAAACACTTAGGCTGACTTGTCCTTACTGATTGGGGGAGGGGAAGAGAAACACAATCAGACTTGCAAGGTTCTGTTATTATAACCTTTATCAATAGACTATAGTCCTAGTCTTCCTATGGAGTCTTGTTTACAGATTTGGACTACCTGATCTGGCTTATTTTAGGCAATTAACAGGTCTCCAACTTTCCTTTGCATGAAACAGATTAGTTGAATTCTTTTCAATCAAGATTCAGCTATGGTATTGCAATGAACACTTTTTGATCACTCTCACTGAGGACCATTGGCAGGAGCAGTGTAGAGCAATGCAGCTATCCTGGTTCTGCTGGACTTCTAGGCAGCCTTCAGCACAACTATGGTATTTATCTGAACTGATTACAAGGATTGGAAGTGGGAGGCACTATTCCTGAATGGTTCTTCCTGAGCAGCTGGTTACAGCTGGTGATACCGATTGGGGACAGGTTAAGTATCATTTCATTATTGGGTGCTGCAAGGGTTAGGGTTAGGGTCTTCTCCTCAATTATGAGACTATTGGGAGAGGTCATTTACCAATATATGCTCTATGAAAAATAACTTTCAAGTGCTACTTTAAAAAGTTGGGACTGTTATCCAGTGTTTCTATTTAGTTCTTAAATAGTTCTATTCAATTTTCAAAGTATGAGTTCTCCAGTTATATTCTGTGCTGCTTATTTTGTAGTTCTTTATTTTGGGATATCAACTGTTTTTATCTTCTTGTGTAAAATTAAAGGACATTGTTCTTGGTTTCTGATGCTGTCTACAGAATAATGATCAGTATAGTACAGGGATTTTAAAGACAAGGCTATATTATCAACCAATTTGCTTGAAGGTACAATGCATGTGGTGTGGTGTGGTGTGGGATCAGAGTAATGCAAAATTTATGCTTTGTGGTGACTCAACTCTTAACTTTTATAACCAAATCCTAAGCTCTAATTTTACAAGTAAATTGATAGTACTGAAAAGAGGTTGTTTCCATTTACTTATTTACAGAAAGGACACTTCGCCAGATGTAGACTGACACAGTGAAGCTGAAGATTGTTCAGCCTTAGGATGAAAATCCAAGCAGAGGTTATATCCAAAATGGGTTGGCAATAAAATGGCAAAGAAATATGGAATAACAGATTGATATACTTTAGAACCAAAATAATTTTAACCTCCACTGAACTGATGAAGTATATATCAGGTAGCAAGTACTTAGCAAAAGTCTTTGGATCATAGTCAACTCTGCAGATACATGAAAAATTCTCCCTTTTAGATGTGATAAGTCATACTTATAGTTTGCTATAAAAATACCAATTAAATCAGAAAGATAGTAAAGTACCTTGGATATATGTAATCTATAATCATACAAATAAATTGAATTGAAACATATTATTACCTTTAAAATACAAAACAAACTTTGTAAAATATTGAGCTACCTGAGAAATTAGAAAACACCCTTGTGTAACTGGAAAATCTATGTTTAAGCAGCCACTGCTGGGTTTCCTGGATTGTGGCTGATGGATGAAGTTGCTGGAAGAAAGGAGAAAAAGCAGTGTACAATGTTATGATTTTTTCAAGATAGTTAAGTCTGCAAATAATATGACAAGTTTCTTGATAGGTGAGAAATTGGCATTTACCTCACCACCTGCTAGGGAAATTCCTTCTCCTTGATGATTTGGAGATGATGAATTACTAAATAGGCAGAAATTTGACAAAGGAAAATTACAAAGTTAAAAAAGTTCTATGGAATCAGGGGTCTGATTCAGCAGGGTTTATCTGAACTACTTTCCTATAGCAAACAATTTCTTACTTAAAAGTAACAACACAAAATAATAATCTCTTTGGAAGCTTTTTATCAGAGTTTGGCATTTGGGTTGTCATAAACAGTACTTATAACAATTTAAGATATTTTTCAAGGTAATTTCATTTGGCATGCTGGAAATATAAAAATATAAAAAATATTGGTATTAGACAGCATTTGATTAATGCTGAACTATCTTTGAAATTCACTTCAAAGTGCTGGTGCAAAGTGTGGCAGTAAGAGCAGTCTTTGGAGCTCCTAGGATGGCCCATATTACACTTCTACTCTGCAAATTTCACTAGCTATCAGTCTGCTCCTAATGCAGTTCAAGGGGTGGGTTACGACTTTAAGCTCTTAACGGTAGACGTCCAGACTACCTGAAGAACTATTCAGTCCCACTAGGACAAGCTCATCCTATTTGTGCTGGCAGAGTGGGCCTACTATGTATCCTGTTGGTCAAAAAGTGCCAACTATCAGCATCCAGAAGAAGAGCCTTCTCTGCTGCCGCAGCTATCCTTTGGAACATCCAATCCTCTAGGGCAGGGGTGTCAAACTGCTGTCTCGCGGGCCAGATGCATCATGCTGAAACCGGTCCCACCCCAGCTCCAGCAATGGGGAAAAAGTCGTGATACGTTGCAACATGTCACATGACATGTTGCTCTAGGGTAAGATCTGCCCCCCACCCTATCCTTTTGCAAGAGCCTGAAGATCTGGCTCTGCTGATTGACCTGGGGGCCAAATGTGGGTGATGGCTGCTGGACTGATGGCAGTTTCCACCTGTCCCCCTTGCTCTGATCTGAAGTATTCTCTTTTTTCATTGTTCATTTTATTGTTCTATTATTTTACTTCCGTTTGGTTTATACTCTTTTCATTTCTTTCTTTTTTATTGTAAGCCACCTAGAATAGCCCCACAGCGAAATAAATGCAAATAAATTTAATAGAAGAATCCAAAAATTTGTATAAATAAAAATGGGAAAAGCATTAAACACTATTAATAAAAATACAATATAGATAATTCTTGATTTATGGCCATTCATTTAACAAAGGATCAAAGTTATGATAGACTCTGAAAAAATGACTTGAAGTTTTAAAGTTAAAACCATCATACTACTCCCAGGATCACATAACTGCAATTTGGATGTTTGGCAGTTCACTCATTCACAATGGTTGCAGCCTTTTGGATCACATGATCATGATGTTACCTTCTCAGCCAGCTTCTGACAAGCAAAGTCAATTGGGAAAGCTAGATTCACTTAATGATCATGTGATTCACTTTAAAACCACAGTAAAAAGGTCATAAAATTGGGCTTATCATGTAATCACTTAACAATAACATCACTCAGCAACAGAAATTCTGGTCCCAATTATGGTAATAAGTTGAGGTAATAAGTTGAAAAAGAAATGCTTTCCAATTTACAAACATAAATGAAAATTTAAATAAAAATTTTAATGAATTAAACTAGTTTTAAATCAACCCAAGGATGACATCCAGATGCAGGTAACAGCAGCTAAATCAGATTTGCAATTGGGTGGATTGGAACTTGTTGGCGGATGTGAAGGAGAAGGAGTTTTGTTTGAGAATAGGAGGTTCGTTGGAGGCTGAAAGAGGCATGAATTAAAAAAACTTAAAGATGACAGAATGAGTAATGATCTGGTCCTTCTTAAGAAAATGATGGAGATTGTGAAACAGTCCTATTTTATGAAATTAGAAGTCAATTGTCAAGAGATGCTGTGTTTCAATTCACAGGAAAACCTTCTGAACAAGTGCTGCAGAAATATTTACAACAGAGATCTATAACTCTGGGGATTGAGATGTAATTGTTTAGAAAGAACCCAGCTACAATTTTAAAGAAAAGTTTTATTATTAAAAAACAGGATATTTGATCTTGAATGGATCAGAAATAATGACTACAATGGGCTTAAGATAGATTAAAAGTTGCTGTTGACTTTCTGCAAGTTAAATACAGTAATAGCTTTGTTTACAGAGGGCTTTGAAGTTTAGCTTTGCTAAACTTCTGTTCAGCAAATTTCTGGTTTCTGTTAACTCTTCTTTTTTACAATAGATAGATGGTAGGTCAAATTGGCTGAATAAATAGAGCTGTAGAAGTTCATAAATTGTGGAAGTAGGGGAAAACTACTATTGTTGAAATATACTTATCGGTATTCAACTGGGAGGACAATCTATCTGTTTTTCTTTTAACAACCCTGCAATCTCTTGCATTGAGGTGGAGTTGGGGTGACTGAATGCAGCTGACTGTTTACTGGTTGGATGCCCTTATTGATGCCTACAGCTTACAGCAGATAGTTTCTTTGTGCTTGTCGCTACCTAGGTTCCAATTTAACAGCCTCCTAATTTGTGAAGCAAGTGCTCCACCACTAGGCCACCACACCGCTCAATCATTGTATATGCTTGTTCTTTTGTTTATATGCACATTTTTTTGTCTTGTTCCCCTTTTTGAATTTATAGTTTAACTTTGAAAAAAAAACCAAAAACTTTTAATAATAATAATAAAAAAGTCAAGGACTATCTGTAACATCTAGTTACTAATAGGCTGGTTTTCTTATTGGAATGCCATCACCATTTAAAAAAAGGTATCTGGATAAGATGGGCAGATTCTACCAGAATATGTTCTCAAAAATAAGGGTGCAAACCATAATAGGCTTTAGGTACCTTTAACAGGATATCTTGAAGCAACTAGTTAGCAATGCAACCTCTGCAATATTAGGGAAATCCTGATAAATTAGTCAGTAAGTGGCCTGTTAATTCCTTACCTGTTGCAAATTCTGAACTGACTTCAAGGGCACAATGAATTGCAATAATCTAGCTAAGCTGACAAGTGTGTAAGTCATTGCTTCTTGGTCCAAGAATGGGGGAAATTGCTTTATTTAATGAAGCTGACCAAAGACTCTCTGACCATGGCTTCCCACAATTTCTTTAAGAGGAGCTGTGAGTCAGGAAAAAAACTGAGATTATGCATCATCCCTTACCTGTCAAGAGCTATATAGGGAATATCCATTGTATCAGCAAGTTTCTGCACCAGCAATAACTGGTGCTAGGATTCAACAGTCTGCTTAAGCCTGTCCAGTCCCTCAGAGTGTTCAGATTCCAGTTTGAGATCTCTCTCTCTCTCTCTCTTACACAGACACACACACATACACATACACACACACTTCCATCTGAGCCTAGCAGATAAAATGAGCAGTATCAGCATAATGATGTCTAAACCAAAATTCATGAAGAAGTGCCATATGGATGCTAAACAAATGAGAGATGGGAGTCAAGCCTAAGGCACACCATACTAAAGCGCCTAAGGGCTTGATCTATTTTTCCTAAACAATACTGACTGGAATTGCCCACTTAGGAAATGACAGGAACAACTGTAAAGCACTGTCTCAAATCTCCAAACCCTGCAGAAAGCCCATAACAATACCATGATCTTTTAAAGAATGCCAGTAAAAGATCTAGCAGGATCAGATAGGGCGTACTATTTGCCTCCAAGTCCTATTACAGGTTATTAATAAGACTGTTTTAATCTTCATTTTCATAATGTAGCAAGAAATCTTGCAAGTTTTGATATTCGTAAAAGTTTAATTAGCCAGGAGCTCCCCATCTTATTTCCTCGTTATTTCAGTGATGCAACGTATCATATAATGAAGTAAAGGAGTACCGTACATTTAAATCAAAGAATGCTTTCATGTTAATTATGTAGAAATTTCTGATTGGCAATTTTATTTTTGCCATAACATTTAATATTATGCCGCACTTCAATCTTGATTTAATATGGCATATCAGCTTAGAAGTCAAATATACCTGTCTGGGACACTGTAAGTAGTATGTGGAGAAGAAGTAAAAGCTGGCGTTGGAGTAGGGCTACTATTCACAAATGCAGGTGTATCAGGCCATGGTGAACACTAGAATAAAGAAAAATATTAAACAGCAGTTTAATCATTACCACTAGGATTACATTATAAGAATTTAGCTCTGGTATTAACTTTTATAAGTTTCAATCCTCACGTTATTAAATAATATTCATCCTTTATTTTCTGTGCATGCATTTATAGGATCTTTGGTTAGTAATGCCTTTATTCTCATACACAGACTTGTTTCTCTCATATTTAGCTATCAAAGGAATTCTATTTGACAAAAAAAAATCAAAGCTCTATATTTAAATTCTGTACAAAGTACTATGAATTAGTGATAGTATCTGTGGAAAAAGTAATAATGAGAAAGCACAATTGTCACTTTACAACAAATAATCTTAAGCATTCTGATATCAACTTACTATATGAACTAAAAAAAATTCTCAGATGTCATGTCTTCTTTTAGCCCTATATGATTAAAATGTAATTGGAAACTTTGTTAGATTAAATTACTGATTATTTTAAATGCAAGTGGACTCTGTGGAAAAGTACCAAGAAACTAAGTATATGTGCATTAGTAATAAAAATTCTTATAATCTTCAATGAGAAGGGAAAAATATATTATACAATGAGACTGCAACACTGTGAATCTTTGAAATTCATCTAAACCACACAGAGCTTCAGATTAATTGGTACTACCTGTCTGTAACTCCTTAAAGCAGCTGCCTCTCCAAGATCCTGAAGCTGCCATTCACAGCTCCAGTGGAATTTTGGGAAAAGCCACATGTTTAAGGAGTTGCTAGCAAATGCTATGTGTGCACCTCAGAGCAATTTGCTTCAAACTATGACTTGATGATAAGCAGTTTGCCTGAGATGGCAAAAATGGAGATTACGCACCACTTTACAAAGTGAATTGATGGATTACAGTTAGTGGTGGATGTGATGTAGATGTATAGAGAACCATGCAAAACATGTAATTAATCTTGCAATATCAGTACAGTGTTATATCAGGAACAGATATTGCAACTCCTGAAAGTTATTATTACTCTTCTTCTCACATATTTTCTCAGGATATCTTTTTTGGATTCCAAATCTCATAAACCACTAACAAAGGGAACTGGAATTTATATCTGTACTGGTTTCCTTTTGCTGAATTAAAGAAACAGCAACATCATTTTCAGCAGAAAATTTTGAAAGACCAGTGGAGTGTATCGTACTGCTATGACTACTGAATAAATAATACTCTATCTATCTTGTCATCTCTCTATATATAAAACCTACTTGCTCCTCAGCAATGAAAAATGGTGACAAAATAAAACATAAATACATTACTGATAGCAGAGAATTATAGTATTGACAGCTCTTTGTTCATTTCTGATGAGCAAGAATAAGTTATGTATTTCAGACAGTGTAAATATATGTTTCAGTTATTTACAACTTATTGTAAGCATTTATATTACTTCTTACAAAGGCTCTGCTTGCTCATTTTTTGATATGCTTCTTAAAGTTTCATTGATTTAACATAAAATTAGAACTGAGAGTTATGAAAAAATATCATTAAATCCACTTTGAAAAGTAGAGCTTATATTTTATATTTATTATACTGTTAAAGGACAATTACAGTAAATTAAATGTATAACATTTTAAGTTATAGTATATACTATGTAGATTATGGCAGATATGTACAATAGGGCTCCCATTAAAATAAACTGCTCAATTCTATGCATTGGAGGAAAAAAACCTTTAATTTTTAGTTAATACTTATTTTTCCCATGATTAAAGTTTTTTCTTTCCATGCCAATTTATCATTTATTATTATAAAACTACCCTTATCTTTAACACTATTCATTTAAAAATTGAAGTTAATAAAAACATTTAAATCCATTAATAGCATTTAAGACTTTTATTCTTTCCAATTCATCAGAGTATTGGAAAGAAATAAGGTGAATGGGGATCCAATTGTTAATAAGAAAACAACTCTCCAAATGCTGAACAGAACAGAACAAAACCAAATCCAGTGTGGGGACAAAAGCTGGCAAAATAAAAATTAATTCAAAAACTGGTTGGACTTGATGAGAATTTGCAGGAAAAGAAATCCTGGAAAAAATCTCCCATATATCCCTGTGGAAGAGGCAGATGGTGTGGTTTAGAATATTGCCAACTCCTTGATTCTAAACCTCCTCCCTCTTCCTCCCCTGGTCACATGACCCACAGTGTTGCTATTATTAAGGGATTGGAAAGAATTCCAGAAGCCATGCTCTGCATGCTTTCCCTACCTTGTTGAAAAGTTACACTTGGGAGAACACATTTGACTAGGCAAAGCTTTGCAAATTGCTCATTACTTCCCAGGTGGGCTTTTACTGTTGGCTATCTTAGGCAAGGCAGATTTGCAATTCCTTGTACTTAATGAAGCAGTCTATAATTATCTGACTACAACAATCCTCATCTCAGAAAGCATCCATGCTAAAGCTATAGGAAAAGAAGGAATATGTTAAGAACATGGGAAATTTTAACTTCTTTATAAATACAAAGCCCGCGGGATTCAAAAGCAGACCTATGAAAAAGAGCTTCTCTTTTATTTTTAGTTTTGTTGTCTATGTACATGGATTTGATTTTACTATCCTAAAAGCTAGGATAGTAGCTTTTAGTAGCTTGCTCTAGTTGGCATATTAATAAGGCAAATCAATAAAAACCATCACAAGGATACACTAATCCCTGGCCACATCTTTTTATTAAACTCATCAATCAAAATGCTTTATATCAAATGAGCAAAGCAGCTAAACTGAAATCACGTGCCCTTTGTAAAAACCTGACTGTTCTCTGTGTATGGGAGAGAATTTGCTGATTTCCTCATAAATAATAGCTCGGAATTCTTGGCCGTATCCAATTAAGAGAATTGCCGTTCATCACAAAACATATCATAATCTAGGGAGAGAATACTTTGGCAGAGCCCTTGTCAAACAAAAGTATTATGTGTTGAACTCAGGATTCAATTTAACAACCATTACGGTCAGTGAAAAATCTTACTCATCAAATTTCAATTCAAGCTATGTAACAGAACTATTACCAAGATTCAGTGGGTGAAAATAGTCATCTTGATCTCCTTCAAGGAATAGTGGAATTAAAAAAAATATATGTTTTTAAAAGATAAGATTGTGGAATTGTTTTTATTATAACATATTGACGAGGAACTGCAGCTGGTATCATATAAAACAACAGCAGCACTCTAGCATTAGTCTCTTTAAGGATGAACAGGATTGGCATGCTACAGGAATATGTATATGGGCCTAGTAGAGAGGATTTGGGAACCTATGCTTAGTACTATTCTTACTAAAGACTGCAAGCACAATAAAAAGACCAGTTATTCAGGCAGACTGATTCTTAAAAGGTAGCAGCCTCCATTCTAACTCTCTTAGACAATCCCCTTTATTATAAGTAGAAGAGGACTATACTAGTACCATCCAGTACATGTGAAAAAATGTACATACAAACAAGCATACATACAAACAAAGTATAAGAATTTTTTATAGTTCTTACATTAAAAAACCCCAAGAAATGGAAAATGTATAATCAAAAAGGCAAGAGGATCTTTACTGCAATCATTTTGATGAAACAGTTTGCTAAAACATGCAAGCCAAAATAAGGAAATATACATCTCAACTAATTAATTACTGCTATATCTGATTTCATTAATTGCATATCAGAAATTGGCTTTCAAGAACACAATTTATTATTCAACATAGCCATTTCATGTGTAAACTACAGCTCTTGATTTTTATAAGTGTTACAGGCCTAACATTTTACTTAGGTGTTAGATTTAGGAAGCATTTCTCTCTAGGAAATAAGTATGAAATAATTTGCAGTAAGCAAAAGTGAATAAAATTAAGCCAGCCCAGGAAAAATCTTTGTTTTCGATCATGGATGATAGAAATTGGTCCTATATCTAACACTGCACAAGATAACTTGCACAATGAAAAGTAAGCAGAAGTCCCTTACACTGCCTCGCTTTGCCAGAGAATCACCGTAGTCTGCTGGCAAAGTCCGCTTGCTGGACTTTTTCTGCTCATGTTCAACTGCATCTTCAATTATAGGCTCAAGCCTCATCTGGACAAACACCAAAGATGTGGATCAATTTCTTTTCATTATACAGTGAGGAAAAATTTTTAAAGCCTTTTAAAAACATCTGCAATCTTTAGAAAGCTATAGAAAACTCACTGGTGTTTAAATAAAAAGAAATACAAAAGGCCAGTGAGGCTCTGCCCATGAATCCATTAACTTTTAAATACAATTGTAGGTCCAAACTGACAAGGAAAAAACAAATCCTAACACAATATTTTTAACACTGGGTTTTCAGATATGTACATGAGATAGCCATGAGTAAAACTAAATGCTTTAACAGAGTACCTATTTTCTTGATCCTAAATCTTATAGGTCTTCTATTTCATTGTGATCTACAACTGCCAAATAAATTTTGCCTTTACATATATTCTGCTTAAGCCCCACCCTTTGAAGCCTAACTTATTGCTTAAAGCAGGCCAGGTGTACTTTGCATTATTTCTCTTAACAAATAAAACATTTCATTATCTTACCTCAGAGAGAATTGTAGTATCGTATGAAGACTGATATTTTTCCTTTTCATGGGCAGTTCGCTTCTCCATCTTTTCTCTATCTGTTTTTTGTTTTCTGTCTGCCCCTTTTGGCTAAAAATAAAATTATGAAGGAAGGAAGGAAGGAAGGAAGGAAGGAAGGAAGGAAGGAAGGAAGGAAGGAAGGAAGGAAGGAAGGAAGGAAGGAAGTTAATTAGTAAAAAAATAAATTCCATATTGCCAGTTTTATGCCACTCCCAAAAATGTATTTAACTTTCTTACTTTGAACACTTTGATTTGACAGCTGGCTGAATGCAGATGATCAGTGTACTCTCCATTTTCTGATTGTTTAAAAGTGTCAACCTGTATTCTAAATGGAACTCCTTTTTCACCTCCATGTTTACGAGGTGTAAATTCTGTGCTGATACAATGTACCTGGGGGAAAAAATAAAAGCAAACAAAAGTAACATGCAAAGATACATTCTGTTTCTCTGGCTTTAACAGACATTTTAGATTTATACAGAACATTTTTGTATTAAAATAGAAACTGTTGCCACAGAAAAATAAATCACTGTTATCATCTATCCCAGGGGTCAGCAACCTGAAACAGTGAAAGAGCCACTTGGACCCATTTCCCTCACACACAAAAAACCTGGGAGCTGCAAAATGTGTGTGTGCGTGTGCGCGCACACACAAAACAAGGGGCTTGATTGAAGAGTGGAGCTTAAGACGAGATATGCACCGGCCCTGCCCCCCCCCATCCAGCTCTGGTATGGACGGCTCTGCCATCCTGGCTTCTCCTCCCCTCCCCGCACTCTCCCTCTCTGGGACTTTCTTCTTTCCGCCTTTTGGCGTGAAGGTTCCCAGGGAGTGGAGGAGGAGGCCGACGGGGAGAAGGAGCTGCTGCGGCAAATCTTCCGAGGCGGCAGCAAACGGCCGCTCGGGCTCGCCTATCTCAGCCTGCTGCAGGAGGCTGGAGTTGAGGCTTCTGGCTCGCTCTGGGAGGGGTGCTCGGAAAAGAGAGGATGAGAAGCGGAAAGTGGGAGAAATGATTTCTTCCAGCTCTCTGGGGTTCTTTCACTGGGAGGGCGAGGAAGCAGCAGTTTTGCTCCACAGGAGGTGGGAGCAGGCGGCCTCTCCTTCAAACTTCGCCAAGTGACTTCAAAAGCGAAGTGAGCTCCAAGTCCCCGGAATGTCAACTTTGCAAAAGAGGGAGGCGGTGGTGGGATTAAAATAAAACGGGGTGGAGGTTGAGGAAACCCAGCAAGAGCAAGAAAGGCAAGATCAGGGAGAGGAAGAAAGCTTTCGAGGCTTGTGCACAGACATAGCTGACTCCTCCTCGTTTCCTGCCCTTGCTGCATCTCCTGTGGAAACGCGTTTGTGTCTCTCTGTGTCTCTCTTTCCCACTCAAAGCCATCCTGCAGCTCGATCATTGAAGCAATTTCAATCGGCCCCTTCATTGCCAGGCGTCCCCATGGAAGTCAATGGAAGTCCGCGGTGACTCGAAAAGCCAGCCGCAGCGCTTCCAAGTCCGTTGGTTTTACCGGCGAGCCACCACCTTCGCCTCCTTGGCTTTGGCATCAACACAGATCAATGAGCAGGAGGATTGATTAGTGCGGGTCTCTCCTGGCGAAAGTAGCAATGGTTGGAACGGGACCTTGTCTGATCTTTTGTCCAAACTCAGCCAGGTGGGTCCCCTGGCCTTTCGAGTCGCCGCGGACTCCATCGACTTCCATGGGGATGCTTGGCAATGAAGAGGCCTTGAAACCGCTTCAAGGATCAAGCTGCAGGATGGCTTTGAGTGGCAGAGAGAGACACATAGAGACGCAAACGCGTCTCCACAGGAGATGCAGCAAGGGCAGGAGACGACGACGAGGAGGCGGTGGCTCGCTGGTAAACCAACGGACTTGGAGGCGCCACAGCTTTCTGGGATACCCGGCCCGGGGTCTTACAGAAGAGCCAGCCCAGGCCCAATTCCCTGCCCTGCCCATCTGGAGACCCCACCACAGTCCCCCCTGCAAACCAGCCTGCAGGATACTCGGGGGGGGGGAAAGCCCAGCACCGGGCCGTGGGGGGAGCCAGGCTCCCAGGACCCCCTGCCCCAAGGAGAGGAACTCCCCCGGCCAACATGCACCGATCCTTCCAGGCGGCCCTTCTTTCCTCCGGCTCTGGGGCTCTACAGCGCCCGGCTTCCTCTCCCCCCAGCCCCGAGCCAGGCTCCCCAGGAAGCCGTGGGACCCCAGCAGGTGTGGGGATGGGCTGGGGAGGGGTCCTCCCGCTCCAGTTGGGTACGCCCCCTCTTTTCAGAAACAGCACCTGAAAGGAAAGGAAGGATGGAGCAAGCTTCCCCTGTGGGGGATCCGGCGCTTGTTGCCTACCTCCCTTTCCCGGGCGGGGATCGCCAGCCCCAGCAGATCCACCGGGCTGGCGAGAGGTCCCTTGAGAGAGCAGCTGCCGTCGCCTCCCCTCCCATCTCCCGGTGGGCTTCAGGGGGGCCGTTTCTGTTCAAAGCGAGCCGTGCGCCTTCAGGGCTCGGGAGACAGAGCAATGCTGAGCCTAAATGAGGCAGCCCCCTTTCCTGGGGCCGCAGCTTGCAGGAGGGTTGGCCTGCTCAGCGGAGGCTTAGCAGGCTGTTCCAAGGGGGGATCCCGGGACTGCCCTGCGCATCTCCCTGGCCACGTGCGCCTCGGACAGGGCCAACCTGGGAAAGGGACTTCCTGGCTGCACTTCTCCCAGGGGGTGGGGTGCCTGGGCGCAGGGCCAATCAGGAGCCCCACGAGGGGGCAAGTCCACATGAGAGAGAGAGAGAGAAAAGGGAAGCACAAGTGCCTCTCTGTCTCTCTCTCTGCAAATGGCGGAGGAAACTCCGGAGCCGCAGGAGAAGGCCCAAAGAGCCGCATGTAGCTCCGGAGTCGCGGGTTGCCGACCCGTGATCTATCCCAAGCAATTAGTATATATATATAAAAAATAAAGCCACTGCAGATTATCCAGACTAAAAAATGGAACTCAAGATTTAGAAGCATTAAACTTCTGAATGCCAAATGACAAGGACAAGCAAGAGGAAAACATATTTTTACCATAATGTATTGCTTGAATGCATCCTCTAGCTGGATTTAAGATTCCCTAGAGCAGAGGCCCCCAACCTTTTGAGCACCAGGGACCAGTTCTGTGGAGAAAGATTTTTCCACAGACCAGAGGGGGTGTGGTTTCGTTTGCTGCCTGCATCCAGTGGATGGGACTTCACTAGTATAACACGGACCGGTGCTGGTCGAAGGAACAGGGGTTGGGGACCCCTGCCCTAGAATACTACTAGGGTAAGAGTGGTCCAAATCTCAATAGAAAAAATGTCACCCACTACTTTAAAAGAGTTACCCTTCTGAGAACCTATTTCAAATAGTAATTTCAAACCTGAATAAAGGCAGATGTGCGTTTTCCAGGATCCCACAAAAACTCAACTGCATTGAGTTGGCTTGGATTTGTTTTTACATCAATTACTCCAACAGACAAAGGAATATCTATAAAATAAAGAAAAAATATCAAAAAAAAATCAAACAATGAAATCAATGTTTTAAAACAACAAAAATAGAAGTGTTATTTAAATACATAAATCCTTTCTTTTTTCAGTTTTATTCTTAGGTCTTGCAGTAAGTCTATTAATTTTTATAATGGATTTTAAATAGGAACTTCCAAAATGGAACTTTAATTTACAGAATTCAGTGTACGATATAGTATTTAAACCAGGTGTTTAAATTTTACTATTTCATAGTAATGAAGTTCTCAGTTTATTTTTATGAAGACATTAACTTAATTCATGATTTTACCTAAATCAAGTAATCGGTCTCCAGGGCGATTCCACTTCCAGCCTTCTAGCTGCTGATGCTCAGTATATTGTAATCTTCTGTCATGGAATACTACTCTTATGATACTCTAATATAAAAGACAAAATATCAACTTCCCCCCAGTAAAAATAGAATACAAATGATAATTTAGTTATAATAATGTAGTCAAGGTTGCCAATTCTTCATCACTCAATTTTTTAAAAATTGGGTGAGTCCAACAAAATAAGACCATCTCTTTTTACCTGAAGATATAAATTTATATAAAGGTACAAACTTCTTTCATATGGCTTCCACACAACACACTATGATAATTACAAGTATAGAATCTTTTCCATCAGAGAAAAATAATCCAGAGAACATCGATTTATATGCGGACCAGAATGGAAACATTATCTTATAGCTCAACTAAAATAAATTCATAGGCTCTAAGACATATATTAAATTATTTACTATAATCTAACCCTAATTTACAGGTTTCAGTTACATTATAATAGTTAAAAATTAGCTTCTCAATTTACCAGGAGACAAAGGAACTGTTTTTTATACAATAAAGCAATGAATATTTACAGCTGCAATGACCAGATTTAAATGCTCAGGCATTCATAATTTAATCTATGAATCAATGTTACTTTCTTTTCCCTGACCTGGTGCCCTTAATATACACTGGGCTACTTTGAGTCAGCTGGAATTCTTGGAAGTGTAGTCCCAACCCATCTGGACATCAACATATCAGGGAAGATTATAGCTGACCGCACACTGAATATTACTTGGTTACTGTGTAATGAACACATTTGTATCAGGTAATTCAGAAAACAAAGAATAAAACAAAACTTGTACTTCAGGAAAAAATTCCAATTTTCCAACCAGAATTTGGAAGTTCAACTAAAGATGGACAACTAAATAAAGGTTTTAAACAAATAAAAATATTTTTCTATTGGGATTTATAGGTAGTCGGTTAGAAAAGACTCATAAATTATTTGTTTTGTATACAGTAAAAGCAAATTTATTTTATGCACAATGTTTGAGAAATACTGAAATACCCACAATTGAGAAATGGGAGTGTAAAGATGGCAGAATGTGCACAAATGGCAAAATTGACCTGTTTGATCAGAAATAGAACAAGTACTTTTATAAAAAGTGTTTGCAAAAAACTAGAAATTTTTTATAGACTTTATGCTGAAAATGGAAAAAATGAAATTATTTCTGAATCTGTTATTAAAAAGGGACAGAAAGATTATGAATATGAGATAGAGGGAATTATCTGATGTAATCTTAGAGGAGAAAGGATAATAAGCTGTTTTATAATTGCTATAAAGAATATTCAATTGCTTCTTTAATTATCTTTTTCTTTATTTGTTCTGTTTCTTACACTTTTTATCTTTTTCTAACTCTGTTATATGTTCTTGTGTTTATCTTTTATTAATATAAATATCTTCAATGAAAGTTATATTTTAAAAAATCCGATTTTATGAACAGATACAAACTGGAAAACATTACTAGACTCCAGACTTAGTATCATCTTTCACACTAAACCATTGTATAGACATTTACAAAAGTTCCTAGTTTTTTTAAAATTATCATTCCATTTATCACTTATTTCTCAAAAAGCTTAAAATAAGCTTTGAATATTATTTTGACTAAGAAATTCTTCAAAGTATTAACAAAAAGAGCTATGTAATCACATTCCTGCAGCTGCTTTCAACGTTATTTTCTCCTCCTGATAAAGTTATCAGGAAGAAATACTGGAAGAAGAACATTCTCTTCCCAAACCTGTTCCTGCAGATCAGAATATATCAGAATCTTCCTCCATACTCCCATAGCGGCATTTGTACCCAGAGCAACAAAATGTTACTGGAGAGAAAATAAGAATTTCTAAGAAACAAGAGTCAAGGTTGAGCTACCAACATACCTTTATGAGTTTCCCATTGATTTCAGGCATATCTCCCATTTTTCGATTATCTAACAGCCGAATTTCATAGGACTGACCTTCCAAACGGAAAAAGAGAAAGATATGTGTGCAAGTATATTTAATATTTATATACAAACTTTTATATTTGTTTCTCTTTAAAAATGATTAACATCTGTTAACAAAAACATGATATACTATTTGCTTTTTTGTTTAGAGCAAAGCAGAACAGGAATAAAAAATACATTGTGTAAAAACTAGTTCTGGTTCCTCTTCTCAAATTCTCAAAATCTTTTTTTCAAGTGGAAAGAAAGAAGAGAGACTGAAATGATAGGTTAGTGATTGACAATAAGAGATCCACCAAATAAATGCTAGTTCTGACTAAAACATGGAAAGAGATGTATATAATGCAACATTTAAAAAAAAGTTACAACTTTTGCAAGGCTTAGTCATTCACTTCAGATATTGTTTCCAGTTCTGTCTCTATGTATGAGCATAAATAGCCACTTTATATTTGCTCAGTACAACCTAAATAAATGCTATATTTGAGATTCACACAACATATTCTGAAATATAGAAATTATACAACTTTGAAGAGGATCAACAAAAACCTCTTCTACATGCAAATAAAATGGAAAAAAGATTGTCAATACAATTATAATTTTGCAAACTATAAACAGCCATTTGTCTCTAAATATGGAAGATTGAAATAAACAGAGGAACTCCAAGAAAACAAAGTTCTGTGGTCATCATCAGCAGTCACCAGAATGCACTTCTAAATTGGTTTCTTATTATTAGGAGATTTACACTTGGTCATCATTAGTGTATATAGCAATATTAAGTTAATTGTCACCAATGTCTTTCCAAGTATTATTGAATCTGGCTTCAATCTACTGTTCCCATCAGCTTCCTGCTTCTGGGAATAGTGTGTGTGATCGCAGCTGTTTCTTCCTTTTAACTGCCAGTGGGGTTTGAGCTGATTGGGTGGGAGCTTGGCTGTGTTCTGATTGGGTGGAGGTGTGTTCTGATTGGCTAAGGAGCTTGGCTGTGCTCTGATTGGATGGGGGGTTGGCTGTGCTCTGATTGGATGGGGGAGTGTTC
>NW_015386253.1:1178246-1180344 GCF_001527695.2 Protobothrops mucrosquamatus | reverse complement strand
GGTGTTGGACCAGGGAAGAAGTTGGTTCCTCTTTTCTGACTGAGTTCTTGTGTTCTTCAATGCGTGCATTTATTCTTCTGTTGGTTTGTCCGATGTATGTGGTGGGGCAGGCGGTGCATGGGATTTCATATACTCCTTGATTTTCTAACTCAATTTTGTCTTTGGGGTTTCTTAGGATGGTGGATATTTTTCGGTTTGTCCACCATCCTAAGAAACCCCAAACACCCTTAAGGTTAGATGCACCGGACACAAATCGATGTGCCCGTTAATGGAGTCACTATCTGAGAGCCAGACCTCTTTAAGTAGCTGGCCCCTTTTCGTGTTATCGCTGGCCAGCACTCGCACGTTGTTAAAATCGAAGCAATGCCCAGACTCTGCCATATGCACCCAAACCTGGGAGCGCTGCTCACCCCTTTTTACGGCTAGCTTGTGTTCATGGACCCTGGTCTTCACTCTTTTAGAGGTCTCCCCCATGTAGTTGCCGGGACAATCTTTACAATTGATCCTGTAAACAACCGCTGACTTCTCTGTGTTGGGGAGTGGGTCCTTGGGCCGCATCACCTTGGAACGCAACGTCTGGTTGGGTCTGTGGGCCACTTTCACCTTGTGGGGTGCCAGCAGCCTGGCCGTTGCTTCCGAGACATTGTTAATATACGGGAGGGTGACCCGGGTCGTCTGCGGTGGCAGTTCCTCTACCCATAGTTGATCTCGGGGTTTGGGGGGTGCGCTATGGCGTTTGAACTTTGTGGGATACCCGTTGCGTCTGCATACGCGGAGTAGGTGGTGCCTTTCTTCCCTTTTGGTTTTTGCCGTGCTGCAATGGGAATCTACTCGTTTAAACAGCTGACCTTGTGGGCTACTGGATGGTTACTTGCAAAATGCAAGATCCTATCCGTGTGCGTTGGTTTACGGTATACCTCCGTATTCAGGGTTCCGTCTGGACGGCGATGGACCAACACGTCCAAGAATGCCAACGCCCCCTGGTTCTCCTCCTCCTTCGTAAATTGAATATCCGGGTATACCGAGTTAAATACGCCCACAAAGCCAGCTCTTTGATCCCTTTTGATGACCACGAATGTGTCATCAATGTAGCGGGCCCAGAATTTGGGTTGGTATTGGGCCATCGCTACGTGTTCTAGCTGTTGCAGTACGGCCTCCGCTATAACGCTTGAAATAGGAGACCCCATGGGCGTGCCTTTGACCTGCTCGAACGTGGTTTCCTGGAAGGTAAAGTAGGTTTTTAGGCACACCTCAAGCAGCCTCACCAGGTCGTCAATACGGAGGGAGTCCTGGTGCCGTCCCGGCCCAGTGCCATCCCGTCCTGGTGCCGTCCTGTCCCGGCCCGCAAGACCTGGCCGTCAGGGTGATAAAGGACCGGCTGAATCAACAAGGGCCGGGACAGTGCTTCTATTTCGGCGGAAAGGGCTTCCTGGTTATAGTTTAGCTCTTCTGTTATGCCGAGGTATTTGCTTAATTTTTTGCTCACCGCGGGGGGAAACCGGCATATAGCCTGCGGGAAGGAGCTGCTGGCTTGGCAGGCTCCTTTACTCATCCTCGGGAGCTCCTCCCTATTGTGATTGGCTACCCTGCTTTCGGGAACCGGTAGCCAAATCGCGCTCCTTTCGTCCACGAAATCAGTGATCGATAGTGGTTAAGAGGGTAACTTTTAAAGTAAGGCACTTACCGGCCTTAATCTTCGAAGCCACATTGGTCCTTTCGGTGGAGGAGCCCGAGTCCAGATAATTCCAGAAGCAAGGCTGCTAGTTGGAATCCTTTACCATTTCTGTCAGATAACTCTTTTATGGTATTTTAAACACATACTATTGCCTTTTTTTTCTTTTTGTACCTTCTCTTTCATTATCTTTTGTAATTGTCATTTTTTTTACTTACGTAAAAATCTGTGTACAAAAAATATTTTAGAAATGTGGTATATTCTGATTTGTTTTGACCAAATGAGGTGAGCCTGAAATATATGTTTACAAACTTTTTCTGGGCGTTTTCTGGGTATAAGAAATGCAGGTAGTTTTGAGCTTAAAACCATTTAACAATGATTCAAAGTTACTATGGCCTCAAAAAAGTACCTTCTGACCTATACTTG
>NW_015386253.1:1169865-1177721 GCF_001527695.2 Protobothrops mucrosquamatus | reverse complement strand
TGTGTACAAAAAATATTTTAGAAATGTGGTATATTCTGATTTGTTTTGACCAAATGAGGTGAGCCTGAAATATATGTTTACAAACTTTTTCTGGGCGTTTTCTGGGTATAAGAAATGCAGGTAGTTTTGAGCTTAAAACCATTTAACAATGATTCAAAGTTACTATGGCCTCAAAAAAGTACCTTCTGACCTATACTTGGACTTATGACAGTTACTGCCTCTGACGGGAAAGGAAGAGGAGAGGGGAGAATGTAAAGGAAGGGGGGACAGTGGAAGATTCGTCACGGGGATGGAGAGTGGGGAGAATGAGCGGCAGGAGCATGGATATGATAGAGAGGATACCCCCGCATCAAGGACTCACAAAAAGGAAAAGGAAGGGTGTGAGCATGAGGGAAGGGATATTGCTAACGGCGAGGCAGTAAGAACAAATGGGGAGGCGCAGCTTGTGTCCCCGACGGCCCGGCACCGGAGAAATGCGAGGGGAAGAGTAATGGGTACACATATACTTAGGGAGGCAGGATTGAATGGCGGCGTGAAGGGGAGAGAAAAGGAAGAGAGGAGATGGCTGGAGGATGAGAATGAAGGAGTAGTGAGAATAGTGCGAACACGGGTGAGAGAGAAGCCAGACAGCGCTACGGGGAAGGAGGAGGAGGAGGGAAGCAAGGTGGGATTGCAAGTGGTCAGGGAAAGGAAAAAGGTTAATGAACAGCAAAATGAGGTCCTAAATGAAGGGGTGCCGCCCCCTCCCGATGAACAAATAGGACAGGGAAAGAGAGGAGGTGGGAAAGAGAGAACCAGGAACGCAACAACTCGCAAAAGAACGGTTAAAAATGCAAAGCAGGAGGACTATCTGGGCCCGGTCATGAGATCGAGGAGTCGGGTGCAAAAGGCACCACTCCCATAAAAACAGCCACCCACTGATGGTTAGCCACCCTGATGAAGCCGGCAGGAGGCCGGCGAAAGCTAGGTGTTTTAATTGTAAATAAACTTGTTATAGTTTTTATCTCCTGGTGGTCTCACAGTTTGTGATAATAGTTATTCAAGCAAATAAAGCAACTTTGAACAAATCAGGAAAACTACATTTTCTAATAGTTGTTATTCATTATGTATTATAGTGACATACATAAGCATTTTTAATATATATATATTTCTTTTTAAATCAATCTAAAGAGAAAAAATTGAATTAAGTCTGCTAATCTTATTGCAGTATTCTGTGTTTTTCAGTTTGAGAATTCATACACTTAGGAATTGAACCACATTTAGAGTCAGTTCAGTATCCCCATTTACAATGGTTTTGCTGAAACCTGATGTTTACTTCTGGTTTTTGGCAAAACTGGCCCTATTATGACCATCACGAGTTACAACTGTAATGAACGGGCTCCGTTATGGTCATAACTAAAGGACTACCTGCATATATATTGTAATATACAATGTGTGTATGTGAGTGTGTTATGTATCCCCTTCCCCTTCACACAAAAGATAAATGCTTACCTTGATTTAAATAAGTAAGTGTTTCATCATGCAGTTTGATTGCTGGGGAAGTTGCAGCAGACATAACATATTGAAATGGTGGATGTTTTGTGTCGTTATCAGGTGGAAGGCTAGAGTCTTCTTGCTTGAAAATAGGAAGTGCCAGAACATCACTAGAATGGGAAAAAAAGACATATAATCCAGATTACTCCCTCCCTTTATAAAATATAAATATTTTGGAAAATCTGGTATATATATGCAATAGTAATTTTCTGATCATACCTAAACTTATACTACTGGTTGCACAATATAAGATTTATTATTTACAGTACATAATTTGACATATAAGATTGAGTGACCAATCCAATTTATAGATAATAAATCATGTCTTATTTAAATGTGATTTATTGAATAAACCATAATAGCTATCTTAATACTATATCTTAAAACTATACTAAATCATGGTTCTCAATGATAGTCACTGAGCTTGTAACAATTGGTAAGAATAACTAAAAAGTAAAACCAAATATTGCATTAGCATGATATGCAATTTATGCCATTTTACTTGAGAATATGAATTATACATTTTATAATCAAGGCAAACATTTCCAAACAAGTCTTGAATATTTATCCAGTAAAGATAGAAGCCTCAGAATGTAGATAACGAGAAAGTTGTTAAAGTGAGTTTTGTGCTATTTTACAACCTTTCTTGCCACAATTGTTAAGTGAATCACTGCAGTTTTTAAGTTAGTAACATGGTTGTAAAGTGAATCTGGCTTCCCTACTGACTTTGCTTGTAAGGTCATAAAAAGTGATCACGTGACCCAAGGACATTGCTACAGTCATCAATATGAACCAGTTGCCAATTATCTGATTTTGGACTCACTTCTGGTTACAAGTCTAGAACTACCTGTAGATGATTCTAAATCGAACTCTTGTTGTTCTGTAGCTATTCTTCTACAGTTGTTTTATTTTGATTATCTTCTGACTGAAAACTCCTTAAGCCTAAACGTAGGGAAGCTAGTGGTAGGAATTTGGCATTTGTGGGCTACAGAAAGTCTTTGAGTTCATATTTTGATCACATGACCATGGGATGCTGCAATGGCTGTAAATATGAAAAACGGTCATAAGTCCTTTTCTGTGTCACTGTAACTTTGATCAGTCATTAAAATAATGGTTGTAAGTTGAAGACCACCTGTACTAGTTCAAAACTCATTCCATTCAGTGAATTCCAGCATAAGCATTCCATTTTTTTTAATGGAAAAATTTCATTTTGGATTTTTCTGCTATTAAAGAATTTCAGAAGGACAGGCATTTATATAAAATGTCTTACTTGCCAAAGAAAGAAAATGAACTAGATTCCAGTTAGTTCCAGTTACTTTCATGTACCATTAATACTGTACACATAAAGAGCAACAAAAGCTTATGAATACTTCATGTAATATCATCTTTAGGGGCAGAGGCTGCAAGGAGTTGGTGGATTTAGATCAGAGGTGTCAAACTGCCAGTCCACGGGCCGGATGCATCATGCCAAAACCATGCCCACCCCATTGCCGGCAATGGAAAAAAAGCCGTGATACATTGCAACACATCACGTTGTGAGTTTGACATCCCTGATTTAGATGTCTTAATTTCAACCTCTGTCACTTCATGAAAATGGGGAACTATCAGGACTTTCTAGTTGGATAAAATAATTCTGCAAGTACCTAGGTACCAAACCATAAATAGTTGATATTTGTTTCATATGTCATTTCTTAATTTACATATATCATAACCCTGCAATTATCTACAATAGTCCTTAACTTATGACCGTAATTGGGACCAGAATTTTCATCATAAAATGAATGTGACCATACACAATTTTATTATGGTTATTAAGCAGATCACATGGGTTAAGCAAATCCAACTTCTCCAATGAATGAGGCAAAAAAAATCACAAGTTGTGAACATGTAACCACAGGTTTCTGCAACACCTGAAGCCAGCTGCCAAGTGCCTAAACTGCAATAACACAACTTTGGAGGCAGTAACTGTCATAAGTCCAAGTATAGGTCAGAAGGTACTTTTTTGAGGCCATAGTAACTTTGAATCATTGTTAAATGGTTTTAAGCTCAAAACTACCTGCATTTCTTATACCCAGAAAACGCCCAGAAAAAGTTTGTAAACATATATTTCAGGCTCACCTCATTTGGTCAAAACAAATCAGAATATACCACATTTCTAAAATATTTTTTGTACACANCAAGTATAGGTCAGAAGGTACTTTTTTGAGGCCATAGTAACTTTGAATCATTGTTAAATGGTTTTAAGCTCAAAACTACCTGCATTTCTTATACCCAGAAAACGCCCAGAAAAAGTTTGTAAACATATATTTCAGGCTCACCTCATTTGGTCAAAACAAATCAGAATATACCACATTTCTAAAATATTTTTTGTACACAAATTTTTACGTAAGTAAAAAAAATGACAATTACAAAAGATAATGAAAGAGAAGGTACAAAAAGAAAAAAAAGGCAACAGTATGTGTTTAAAATACCATAAAAGAGTTATCTGACAGAAATGGTAAAGGATTCCAACTAGCAGCCTTGCTTCTGGAATTATCTGGACTCGGGCTCCTCCACCGAAAGGACCAATGTGGCTTCGAAGATTAAGGCCGGTAAGTGCCTTACTTTAAAAGTTACCCTCTTAACCACTATCGATCACTGATTTCGTGGACGAAAGGAGCGCGATTTGGCTACCGGTTCCCGAAAGCAGGGTAGCCAATCACAATAGGGAGGAGCTCCCGAGGATGAGTAAAGGAGCCTGCCAAGCCAGCAGCTCCTTCCCGCAGGCTATACGCCGGTTTCCCCCCGCGGTGAGCAAAAAATTAAGCAAATACCTCGGCATAACAGAAGAGCTAAACTATAACCAGGAAGCCCTTTCCGCCGAAATAGAAGCACTGCCGGCGAGCTCTTCTTCCTCATCAATAGCGCGAAGAAACCGGGCAAAAGGAGCTTCCCGGTCCCTTCCGCCGGGACACCCACCTCATGCTGTAGGCGCCGGCGCCCAGCTCTTGCCCAATGCCGGAGAGGCTGGCATCGAAGTCGTGAGCCAGACCGGACTCGATTACTTCGTCCATCTTCAGGACCCACGCCATCTTCCAGCGGTGGCGAAGTCGCCTCTTCTCTGCGGCGGCGGGCCAGGAACGCGTCCGGCCCGAGTCGGGAGAAGAGAACTGAAAAGGAACGCCGGAAAGACGCACTCGAGGGCGAAACAGGCAAAGGAAAAGAGGCCGTCTCAGCCCCGAGGGAGCCCTCTCTCTTCGGAGAAAGTGAGGCTCGTTGAAGGCAACACCATTACGGTGGTTGCCGTGCTCAGCCCCATACTGAACTTCCCACGGCAAACCTCCTAGTCGAGGTCTGGCTGCGACAGCTAGGGCTCAGATCGGGGCCGGCTCTCAGGCGCGTCCGACCAGCAGCACCAGCGCCGCCCTCTGCTGCAGCAGCGAAGGGAACCGCCCGCCGCGACAATGCTGCCACTGCCGCTCCCGCGTGTGCTCCGCCTAGCAGGCTCCGCTCACTCTTCCAGCGGCAGGAGCGGTTCCGGTATCGGCGTCCCCGCCTCCTTCCTGCTGCGCTACAGCGCACCGACACGGCAATAGCAGAGCACGCAATACCACAAGGCTGGATCCTCTTATTCGGCCCTGCCTCCGCTGAAGCAAGGAGCGCGGGCGGTGATTGCTTGGCGCTAATTTACGGACAGCGTATGCTGACGAATCAGAGACTTAATAGAGGGGGAAATTATTTTATTTTAAGCCAATCAAAAGATGCTCTCACTTCTCTTGGCTGTTTGTTTAAGCTTCTCCTTCACGCTCTCTTATAATCTGCCCTGACTACAAAATGCAGGTGGAATGCGATGCCAGAACCCGTTAAAGAAAGTGAATGTAGCTGTAGGTACACGCAATGCTCTATTTTGGAAACAATTTACAGCTTTTACATGTGTGATAACTGCCACTGAGCCCGAAAATCACCCTAAATCTTTCAGCTAGTGCCATGTTCATAATAAAAGTCATCATTATCCACATAGTGATCCAGTCTAAACATCTGGCTGACTGCGATCAGCCATAGTGATAGGTGGATAAAAATACCAGGTGCAGCCTAAGCATCTGGGTGATTATGTGACTAACAAATAATAGCAACAATATTATATAGTGGGTGCCACACCAAAAGTTTTGAACAGTACTTCAAAATCTGCACATTTACAAAATTTTCATGTGTCAATTGCAAAACGCTGCACTGCTTGTATCTGCATGTATACTATCTATGCCAGTGATGGTGAACCTTTTAGAGACCGAGTGTCCAAACTGCAACCCAAAACCCAGGTGCCGGGTGGGTGTGGCCCATTGGCTAGGCGTGGCCAATTGGGTAGGCGTGGCTGCGGTGGTAACAGCAGACTGGAGGGGGGGACTAAAAAGTTCAATCAATCAATTCCAACTTTGTAAGATCTTCCCCCCCCCCCCCCGGAGAAGTTGAAATTGACTGATTGAACTTTTTTTTTTGCACACGGCGGCGAAAGCCTAAAGTGAAAAGGTTTTATAAAACCCAGTTGAAGGCCTAGGACTGGGACGATGGCGCACGTGCCCACAGAGAGGGCTCTGAGTGCCACCTCTGGCACCCGTGCCATAGGTTCGCCACCACTGATCTATGCCAATACATTACTACATCCCAGGTGCTTGGGAAGAACTTGGTGAGCAAAAAGGCCAATACCAGCTAAAAAACTGACTTTACATTGTTGTGAACTGATAATAATAATTATCAACAAGCATTTAAAAATTTATACATTGCATAATGAAATTGTGATTTTTTATTTTATTTTTATTAGGATTTTGAATTTGAACGCAATATTAAAATGTAACATTCATTAGAAACTCCTTTAAGCAAATTAAAGATTTTATTTTTTTGAGAACAATCAATTAAGTTGATTATTGGTTTATAAAATTTAGCTGTTTTTTTTAATCTAGGAAATCTCATCCCAAATTCACAAACTAATTTGAGAGGGATTGATTGCACATAATTAATCATGTGCTTTGGGCAGGGGACACAAAGATAGAAGTGCTGCTGGAAGCCACTCATACTTTTTCCTGGAGAGACTAAGAAAAAAGTTACTTTTTTTGTAGTTGACTGCTGTAAGGAAGATATACTGATTAAAAATGAAGGTGGAATGAGAAGGAATTGCAATGTCAAATGTAAAAGCTCAGATTTAGAAATTATGCATAACAACACAACTCATCCTCTCACTAAAAACTATGGTTTTAATTGTGATGGTTTGATTTCCAATGGAAACATTTAACCGATAAAGGAAACATTCAATTTTATGAAGTTGACAAATTAATAGTTAAGATGCAGTTATTTAAAAATATGATATATTTATTGTCCAATCTTAGCCTTAATGAACATCTTGTGTGTATTCATACATGTTTGATGTGTATGTGTGTGTGTGTGAGAGAGAGACAGATAGACAGACAGACAGACAAAGTTACAGAGACAATATTTTATATTAATGTTTTAGAGTATCTCTGCCCTGAAAATTGAGAACCAATTCCTGTTTTAATCCAAACATGATATTAATCAAATTGTACTGTGATAAAGCATTTAAATTTTATCTCAGTCTATGATCAAAATATCTCTGATTAAATTGAAATTGAAAAAATTCCAAAATAACTTTTGTTCTTGATTAGAAACTACCCTTAAAAGTATAATAAAATACTATTTTTTACAGTTGTGGTTGCCCATGTTTTCATGTCCCTTGCTAAGAAAGGTATAACATTTAATTGGCATGGCTGAGTCTTAACAGTATTCCCAGTACTAATTTATGTGTGTCCATTCTGCTAACTGCATAAGAGGGAGAAGTTAGATCAGGACTATTACAGTATGCATATTTGTAACATGATACAAGATGGCTGCTATGGCAGCTTGCACATTGACAAAAAAGGCTGCCATTGTGCATGAAACAAATCACAAAATATTCACCAACAGATAAATTAGTGAGATTACTTATCACCATCCTGCTTCCTTGCTAGGATGTTCCCAGCTTCCATTTATCTTCTTCTTTTACCACACAGCTAAATAAAATTCTTCAAATAAATTTAAAGATTTTTATGTAGGTTACAGACATATTCTTTGAGGCCGATTAAAGGCTAGTGCTTTAATCGGCCGTTGTGAGGCCCCTCCTCAAGAAGCCTTCCCTGGACCCAGATGAGCTGGCAAATTATCGTCCAGTCTCCAACCTTCGCTTTGCGGCGAAGGTTGTTGAGAGTGTGGTTGCACGGCAGTTCCCTCGGCACCTGGATGAAGCAGTCTATCTAGACCCATACCAGTCGGGCTTCAGGCCGGGACACAGCACGGAAACG
>NW_015386253.1:1148928-1169027 GCF_001527695.2 Protobothrops mucrosquamatus | reverse complement strand
AATATTTGGTTTTTAATTTGGTTTTATAGGGGTTTATATTTTTTGTTTTTGTACTTGTACTTGTTTTAATATGCTGTGCACCGCCCTGAGTCCTGCGGGAGAAGGGCGGTATATAAATTAAATTATTATTATTATTATTATTATTATTATTATTATTATTATTATTATTATTATTATTATTATTATTATTATTATTATTCCTTAAATGTTATTTGTAAAAGATGAGGTATAGTGTGGTATCAGGGACAGAGATTACATTGTGTGCCCCTATTTAGACTAAGGGCAACAACACTGACAAACAACATTTGGTTATTAGGTTCACACAAGATGCCCAACCAACATCAAACAAAACTTGTTAATTTAGTGCTATTTAGCTCACAGCTTCATAGGATTAGAGTATACTTTTTTCTGAAATACTTTGCTTTCAATGATGCAAGTAGAAGAGCTCAAGTAAGATAATTAATTGGCCTGTTTTTTTTAACTTGAATTTTCTTTTTTAAAATTCTACCTTTATTAGAAGATATAATTTTTATTTATAAAACTTTTTATTTATTTATAAAAACTCAAGGTAGCAAATAAAGCTTCTTCGTTGTATTTTCCCTGCAGCAACAACCCTGTGAGATGAATTGGCCTGAGATAGTGTGACTGCCCAAAGTCATCCAACTGGCTTTCACACTGGGCCAAACTGTCAATCTCAATTGACTGTTAAGAGCTATATACTGATTGATGATTTCTTCAACAAGCCACTGTTGACTCTTAACGAACACATAGACTGATTTTCTCCATTACAATCTGTCCATAACATGATCTTCCAGATCTTCCAATGGCACACCCAAATCACTGCAACTAAGTTCATCCACTTTGCTGTTACCCATATTCTTTCCTTTCATCTTTCTAGCACCTTAGACTTTTCAAGTGATATGTCTGAAGTAGGATAATTTGACCTGGTCATTTGTGCCTTCTCAGGGCGATGTAATAGCTCAGTGGTTAAAATGTTGTGCTTGTCGGTTGGAACGCCGACAACCTGGGTTCAAGACCCAGTGTCGCATGACAGGGTGAGCTTTCATCTTTGCCTAGTTCTTGCCCATCTAGCAGTTTGAAAGCATTCAAATGTGAGTAGATAAATAGGTGCTGCTTCAGTGGAGGAAACAGCACTCCATAATGTCATGCTGGCCATATGACCAAGGAAACATCTTTGGACAGCACTGGCTCGAATGGCCCTTGAAAGACAGCGCTGCTCAATGAGTACCACTTCTACAATCGATTATGACTAGCAGAGTAAAATCCTTTTTCCTTTCCTTTCCTTTCCTTTCCTTTCCTCTTCAAATAAGAATCCTGCGTTCTTTAGTGAGCCATTGATTAGAAAAATATGTGAAACCAGCCAAAACGTAATGATTTCTGATATTTACCAAGCATGCTATATGGATCTCTTTCCTAACATTGGTCTTTCCACAGACTTAACATTTTATTATTTCATAATTATTTGTTTGCTCATTTCTCAAACAATTGTTCAAGTTTGGTATCTTTTTCTTTGTATTTTCATGACAATTTTGATTTCTAGTGCTATATGTAATCAAAAATTCATACTACTGGAAAGAATCATCTGCATCTCTTTATATATTTGACCTTAAAAAAACTACATACATACAACCCAGTTTCTAGGATTACTGGAATTCCTCAGTTCCCTAGAAGTTAAAACCTGAAAAATTCTATTGTGTATCTATGCAAACTTTGGCTGCATTCACATGAACAAATGTTTTCAAAAATTAAGCTATTAATATGTGCTTTTTGCAATTTTATCCTTCCTATTGGGCATTTCTTTAATTGAAACTCCAAATTTATGTTATTTGAACATAATCTTAATTTGGATGTGGTACCTTACTTTATTATAAATAGAGCTGCTGGGTTAGGCAGTTATGTGCTACCATTTTAAACCAGTTTTGTTGGGTTCGCTACACTTCAGCACTGTTCTATCCCCTCAATCTAGACTAATCCTGTCTTTTAAAACCTACCTGAAAATCGGTTCATCAATGTCATTTGATTAACATTGTGAGATGGAATAAAAAGATAAAATATTCTGACATTAATTGAGCGAGAATATAATAAGGAGCCTTTAGCAAGTTCCTAAGTGTCATGCAGTATTTATTTGTAACAGCTTTGTTGTTTTCCACTAGAGCATTTCTTGGGCTGTAAGCCAACTATAAAGTAGCTTTCGGAAGGAATGTCATGTGGTAAACACAAAGAAATATTATTTAAAATATCTGTTGAATATCTCAACTGAAATACTTGGATACAGTACAGTATGTTCCAGCTAATATGACTGATATACAGTTGTATATATGATTGTAGAAAGTTGTATTGTGCAAATCTGTGCTTTAAAATAAATATTGGCTATACTATTTCCGAGCATTCTGGCCTTATCTCACAAAGCATTTAACAGTGATGTTAACTAGACATTTGCCCTCTAAATTTAATTAAAAACTTGGATTATTCAGTGTTTTCAACAAAGAATCCTTCCTACTGTTGTCTGGATTGTCTCTGATATCCAATACTCAGGCTGTGAGTAGGGATGCTTATGTAGGTAAAATTGTACCAGCTATGAGTAAGCTTAGCAAATTCAAACTTTGCAGAAAGCTGAATGGGAGGTAAATGCTTCTCAGCTGGTAGGAGTAAGGAAAATAACATGGAAGTGGCTGGAATTATAAATTCAGGAAAAATTATATTAAAGAATTATATGCATATCTCTCTCATTCTCTTTCTCTGTCCCCTTCCCTCTTAAGAAGAAAAAAAATTTAAACAGCTCAGCAAAGATATGTGTGTGGGAGACCATGAATTTTAATCCTGCCTAGATACAAAGCCAGGGTGACTTGGGCCAGTTATTTTCTTTCAGCCCTAGGAAACAGAAAATGGCAAACCACCTCTGAAAACTTGCCAAGAAAACTGCAGAAGCTTGTCCAGATAGTTGCCAGGAGTCAGCGCGTGTGCACACAAACATCTAAGTAATTTGCTTAAGTTTTGAAAGTTGAATATACTTCCCTCACCTTATGACTTTAAAGCTATGCTTTACTGTTTGATGTGAGCTCAGCAATTTATGGCTTAATCAGAAAAATAATGAAGATAATTATCTTCTTTTTACAACTTATTTTACATACCCTTCCCCCCAAAAAAACGACAATCAAAAGGATGTGTTAGCACAGGTGATGAACCCACCAGACACTTTGAAATTGGCAGTGGAGAGAAGGAAATGAGACATACCATCCAGGAATAATGGGAAATTTTGCAAAAGAGCAAAACACCACATTAAATGTTGTTGCAGGTCCTATTTTCACCTGCTTTATTTCAGCACACACCAGGACATGATGTTTTGCTTTATTTTATTGTGAATTGCAAAGAACCTAACAAATGATAAGTAAGTAAATATTTGTAAATGAGCCAAAAGTGTAATAATGCTACCCACCTTGCCTACTATTGGTTTTATTATAATCTTTATTATAGGCTTTATTATATAAGGGGTAAAAAGAAGAAAAGAATCATACAGTTTTTAACTTGTTCATCCTGTTAATATTTTAAAATAAAGCTTTGTACATCGTAGCAATAATATGATCATCATTTGTACATAGCTCCACATCAAATTCAGTCTTACTATTTTCAAATTTATCTTATCAAGTTTTCAATCTTCAAACTGAATTTAGGGAAACCAATGGCATGTAAAGCTTTTCAACACCAGATTTTCTCATTTTTAACTTAGGTTCTCCTTGAGAAAAATTCCGTAGATCGACATAACCATTTTTGTTTAAATATCTTTTTCCTTCTTGATAGTTTGTTTTAGTGCTGAGTTAATATACAAAAATGTTGGAAGAAATCTTGGAAAAATCCAGTGCAGCTTTTAAGTATGGACAAAATGGTGGACAGGCTTTTTGACCATGAAATTATCTTTCATATTTCATGTTTCACAACATTCCTTTTTGTTGGGAAGAATTCCAAAAGGTACAGGTAGCTCTTGCTTGGTGATTGCCTCATTTAGTAACTATTCACAGTTATAAGATGACAAAGTAACTTTATAACTAATCCCTGCATTTATGACTTTTGCAGATCTCTAAAACAAAGTAAAGCTGAAGTAAGATTGTTAAGTACAGTAGTGGTTTCACTTAATGTACTGATCAAATTACTGGTCTCAGTTGTAGTAGTATAATGAGGATTATCTGTATGCCCATTAATAGCAGTTGCTGAACGCAGGATTTAGTTCTTATTTCATACTAATGTAAAGTAAGTATATATATTCGACTAGAATTACCTAAATAGCTTCAATTTATACTGTAGCTTATCATTTAAAGGCAAATATTTGTAGCTGAGGGTTGAACTGAGGGATCCTTGGTATTCTTTGAGCTTGGTTGTTTTCTTGCAGACATTTAATTATCCAGACTAGGTAACATCGTCAGTCTAGTAAGGCGTGGGGTTTTTGATCTGTTTTATGTTCTAGTAGCTTGCCCTATTAGTATTGGTGAGGGGATCTTAAGAGGTTCTTTGGTTGGGCTGTTTACTGTCAGCTTGTTTGGCAGTTTCTTGATTGGGGTATTGTTTATTTGATTGTTGGCTTGATATTAATCTTGTGGTTAATCTATGCTCATCTCGGTGCTGATTACTGGTGGACAGGTCTTTTTGTTCTTTTTAGCTTGTCTCTTTTTCATGGTCTATAGATAATTTTTATGTCTATGTACCTATTGATGGCTAATTTGTCAGAGTGCCAGACTTCTAGAAATTTCTTAGCGTTTTTGGACTTGGCTTGGTTTAGGATGGTCACAATTTCCCAACTGAAACTATGGTTAAATCTGTTGTGAAATTAAACTATGGTTAAGTATGTTGTGAAATGAGTTTTCATCATGTCTTCTGACTGCTAGTTGGTGTTCATAGATGTGTTCTGCCAGTTCGTACTATGTAGTATTTGTTGCAGTCCTTACACTGTATGCTCTAGATCAGGGGTAGGCAACCTTGGTTCTTTTATGACTTGTGGACTTCAACTCCCAGAATTCCTGAGCTAGCATGGCTGGCTCAGGAATTCTGGGAGTTGAAGTCCACAAGTCATAAAAGAGCCAAGGTTGCCTATCCCTGCTCTAGATGCTGCTGTTTGTTCTTCTAGGGCTACTAGATCCTTTGGTTTGCTTAGGATGTTTTATTTATTTATTTATTTATTTTTTGGATTTATATCCCGCCCTTCTCCCGTAGGACTCAGGGCGGCTGACAATCTATTTAAAATACATACAAAACAATACAAATTTAAAATTAATTAAAAGGAATATTTAAATATTTGTCAAATTTTAAAATATAATTAAAAACCCCCTAAAAATTACCCTAGGACTTTAGTTAGCTTTTGCTCTACACTGATTCCATGTGGTTGTAGTAGTCTGTTGGTGATTTTTTGATGTCTGTTGGTTGGTGGTTTCTTGATTAAGATGTTCTGATGCATGACAGTGGGCTTGTGTTGGTTGGGTTGAGTGATCAGGCACTTTTTGATAAAGTTACGTGGATATACATTTTTGGGGAATATGTTGTATAGATGCTGTTTCCTTTTTCCACTGTTTAGAATTATGCCGTTCAGAGTCAATTCACTGCAGCAATCCCGAACAGCAGAAAATGAAACAGATCATCTATACAACATATTCTACTCAATATGGACAGCCTTAATCATAGTTTCAGTTGGGAAACTGTGACCATCCTAGACCAAGTCAAGTCCAACGTGACTTGTCCAACCAAGTGCCACCAAGAATGGGCCAACTCACCATGGCCAACTTGCTGTGGGCCTGTTTGCCGCAGGACAATTCAATAATTCAATTTAATTATTTAAAATAATTTTAAAATATTTTAATTTTTGTCATTCACGTTTCATTTTGTCCCTCCTTTGGCTTCCTTTCTTTAATCATTCTATTCACTATTTCTTTGATATTAGTGTAACTCTTGTCCTGTGGTGAGCTGGCCATGCGGTGAGTTGGCTATGGCGAGTTGTCCTAGACCCATTTCTAGAAGCTTGGCACTCTGACAAATAGCCATCAAGACATATAGACGTAAATAATATCTATAGATTATACAAAACAGACAATTAGCAAGCCAAAAGGGAGACAAAAAGACCTAAGCATCTCTCCAGCAGAAATCACTGTTAGCCTAACAATGCTCATTTAATATTCAGCAGATTAAACAAATGTATAATGTATTAAAAATTGTAACAGATGGCTAGAGATTTCTGGTGAGGATGTCTAGGGCCTTCTGAGGTAGGAAGGAAGATGGCAATATGAATGACTCTCCTTTAGCAACAACCGGTGTCCAGCTGATTTTGAGGTTTTGTTGGCACCCTTGCAGTCTGAAGAACTGTCCAGAATTAAGGAGAGACCTGGAAATTAATCCCTTTTGTTCTCTGCATGGACATTACTTGGGAACTTTTGTGGTTGCTTGGTGAATGATTGTCTGAGAAGTGGAGCTTCCCTGGTGTTCAATGCTCTGGCATAGCTTGAAGAACAGACTCTAGAATGAACTCCCCCCCCTCCCATTTCTAAAGTATCATAACAAGTTTGCTTTTTATTCAGTATGAAGTTCAGATGTTATAATTTAGGGGCAAACCAGACATGGTGAATATTTAATGCTTTATGAAAAATAATCCTTAATGGAGTATGTTGAAGGGTACTTAAGAGAATTTCCATAAAACAATCATTAAGACATTATTTTAGCAGCTAAATATAGCAATATGTTATTAAAATCTGAATTTGCTGAATTAAA
The DNA here is from genome assembly GCF_001527695.2 of Protobothrops mucrosquamatus. Taxonomy (NCBI): domain Eukaryota; kingdom Metazoa; phylum Chordata; class Lepidosauria; order Squamata; family Viperidae; genus Protobothrops; species Protobothrops mucrosquamatus. The sequence continues at coordinate 1,162,262 of NW_015386253.1, read as the reverse complement.
CATTTCAGTGTAAAAATATTTTCAATTATATTAACTTTTTAAAATAATCCTATTGCCATAAAAGAAATTGCTCATATTTTTAGCTTTATTTTTTAATACTATCAAAATTTGTAACTTAATATCAGATATTCTTTAATTACAGTATTTGTCTCCCTGCTATTTTTGTTTTGTTTTGTTTTGTGTGTGTGTGTGTGCATGCGCGAGCATGCATGGATGTGCGTGTTCAAGCAGTCTTGACTTCCAGCAACTGTCTGGACAAGTCCATATTGTTTTCTTACCATTTTCAAAAGTGTTTGAAATCATCCAGCTGGTCTAATGCAGGATTAAAATTCATAGTCTTCCAGTTTCTAGCTTGACGCCTTTAACTATTACACCAAAGTAGCTCTTCTCCTGTCCAGCCACTAGTTTGTAAATTGTAAAGCTCAGATTCAATCTAAAAAAATAACATGGGACTAGCTTTAGTATAGAATTTTATATTTTCTTGGTTGGTTTTTATTGCTTGTCTTTTTTTCCTGGGTTTAGTTTAAAACTAGGCAATGTATTTACATAAACTAAGTCACTACTACAATGTATTACTCCTACAATATCACTAAACGAAAGCAGAAAGACAGATAGATACAAAATTTAATTTTTCAAGTAATGCTATGTACACTTTATTGCCTGTATATCCACAATGGTAAGCAGTGAACTATAAATACACAATGTAATTGAACAGTAGAAACAAGAATGTTACACATAAGAGAATGAGGAAGAAAAAGGCTATTTTCCTGATTTGCAGCTGCTAAAAAAGCCAGTGATGAATAATGTAATTTTCCCCTTACATTTATTTCTAAAGTATTTTCCCAACAGACAGTTTCTGCAACAGCAAATTGTATTTTCAGTAACCACATATTAACTTTTCCAGTCAGAATAATTTCTGATAAAAATCAAAGTAACTTATTAGATAACTGCAAGTATTCTATTTATTACAAAGTAATAAGCAAATTGTGATATTAGTTCTTTTAAAAACAATATTTGGCTGCATGTTAAGGTATTAGACTCTGAACATATACTGTAGTAGCAAAGGAACAAAAAATAAAATAAAAATAATTATTTTATAGACAATGTTTTTCACAAGACATTATTGATAGCAGCTTAGTCAAAAGTATTCACCCTGAAAGAGGTAGAGAGAATCTTAATCTAGCAGAAAAACCCATCATCCTTGGCACTGCTATAATCTCTCCTGCAAATACACAATCCCTAAAAGAAGATAATTCAACAAAGAATCATTTCAGGTATTGTGAGATGGGTACACATCTTATTCTCACCCCCCCAGATAAGAATCTTGGTACTTTTGTCTGAGATACAGAAGTAAATTTATTTTCATTCTCTCTTTGACTATTCATTTCATAAATATAAGGATGCATTATTCACAATAAACTTTTTAAAGGTTACAGAAACAACCTGAAAACATTTCCATATCTTAGTCCAGATGGCTGCAATAACACCAGTTCAAGATAACCTCAAGATAACCATGCAATAAATTTAGGGCACTTTCCAATTCAAATTTAACTCCTAAACCAGTGGTTTTAAGAGTTTTCCCCATTCCATGCCTTTAAAATAATCAGTGCACAAATCTTCAATCTTGCAACGTATCATTGTGGAACAGTTTCCTGCAGTGATGTCATATATCCTTATGTGAGTGAGATTGACAGAAGTACTGGTTTCAATAATTAATTTGAGAGGAAGTATTCTACTAACAAATGATAAAATAGACATACCAAGCATGCTTATACAAAGCATTCTATTCTGAACCATCTTGCTTGAAGATGATACAGGTGGTTCATATCCATTAAGTGATTTTGCTAATCCTGATCTAGGAAAGCAGGATGCTATACAACCCAATTTTGCAATACTATATTCTGTATAGCTCCTTCATGGATTAATTACTGCCTTGTCATGACGAAGGGGCTTGCGTAACTCAATGAAGCTATGAGCTATGCCGTGCAGGGCCACCCAAGACGGACAGGTCATAGCAGAGAGTTCTGACAAAATGTGATCCACTGGAGAAGGAAATGGCAACCCACTCCAGTATCTTTGCCATGAAAACCCCATGGACAGTACCAAAAGGCAAAAAGATATGACGCTGGAAGATGAGCCCCTCAGGTCGGAAGGTGTCCAATATGTTACTGGGGAAGAGCAGAGGGCTAGTACTAGTAATGCCAGAAAGAGTGAAGTGACTGGGCCAAAACCGAAAGGACGCTCAGCTGTGGATGCATCTGGTGGTGAAAGGAAAGTCTGATGCTGTAAAGATCTTTTCTCCATAGGAACCTGGAATGTAAGATCCAGAGAATCAAGGCAAGCTAGACGTGGTCAAACAAGAGATGACAAGACTGAACATCGACATCTTAGGAATCAGCGAACTAAAATGGACAGGAATGGGTGAATTTAATTCAGATGACCATCAGGTATACTACTGCGGGCAAGAATCCCTCAGAAGAAATGGAGTAGCCTTCATAGTCAATAAAAGAGTAGGAAAAGCAATACTGGGATACAATCCTCCAAAATGACAGAATGATCTCAGTTCAAATCCAAGGCAAACCATTCAATATCACAATAGTCCACGTTTATTCCCCAACCACTGGTGCTGAAGATGATGAAATTGACTGGTTCTATGAAGCTCTACAGCACCTTATAGAATTAACACCAAAAAATGATATCCTTATCATCATGGGGGATTGGAATGCTAAAGTAGGAAGCCAAAAGATAACCGGAATAACAGGCAAGTTTGGCCTTGGAGTACAAAATGAAGCAGGGCTGATAGAATTTTGTCAAGAGAATACGATGGTCATAGCAAACACTCTTTTCCAACAACCCAAGAGATGGCTCTACACATGGACATCACCAGACGGTCAACAAAGAAATCAGATTGACTATGTGCTCTGTAGCCAAAGATGGAGAAGCTCTATACATTCAGTAAAAACAAGACCAGGAGCTGACTGTGGCTCAGATCATGAGCTTCTCGTTGCAAAATTTAGGCTTAAATTGAAGAAAGTAGGGGGAAACACTAGGCCACTCGGGTATGAACTAAATCATATCCCTGATGAATATACAGTAGAGGTGACAAATAGATTTAAGGAATTAGATCTGATAGACAGAGTGCCTGAAGAACTATGGATGGAGGTTTGCAACATTGTACAAGAGGTAGAAACTAAAACCATCCCAAAGAAAAAGAAATGCAAGAAAGTAAAATGGCTGTCTGAGGAAGCTTTGCAAATAGCTGAGGAAAGAAGGGAAGCAAAAGGCAAGGGAGAAAGAGAAAGATACACCCAATTGAATGCAGAATTCCAGAGAATAGCTAGAAGAGATAAGAATGCCTTCTTAAATGAACAGTGCAAAGAAATAGAAGAAAACAATAGAATAGGGAGAACCAGAGATCAAGAAAATTGGAGATATGAAGGGAACGTTTCATGCAAAGATGGGCATGATAAAGGACCAAAATGGCAGGGACCTAAGAGGCAGAAGAGATTAAGAAGAGGTGGCAAAAGTACACAGAAGAACTATACAAGAGCTTAACGTCCCAGATAACCACGATGGAGTGGTCACCGACCTCGAGCAGACATTCTAGAATGTGAAGTGAAATGGGCCTTAGGAAATCTGAGCAACAACAAAGCTAGTGGTGGTGACAGTATTCCAGCTGAGCTATTCAAAATCTTAAACGATGATGCAGTAAAAGTGCTACACTCAATTTGCCAGAAAATTTGTAAAACTCAACAGTGGCCACAGGATTGGAAAAGGTCAGTTTACATTCCAATTCCAAAGAGAGGCAATGCCAAAGAATGTACAAACTATTGCACCATTGCACTCATTTCACATGCTAGTAAAGTTATGCTTAAAATCCTACAAGCTAGACTCCAGCAGTATGTGGACTGAGAACTACCAGAAGTACAGGCAGGATTTTGAAGAGGCAGAGGAACTAGAGATCAAATTGCCAATTTTTGTTTATATGACAAATATTCAATGGTTGATCAATCAAGCTTTATGGACACTGCTTTCTGCTCCGCTATTGGCATTATGATAATATATGAAGTATCTTCAGTATAGAGACTAGTCTAGCTGCGGTTCAGCTCAATCCAGCATTGATATTTGCTGTCTTCCCACTTTGTGCATCCAAGCAGAAGCATCCCTCCCCAAAAATTATTCTTAAAACCAGGAAGGAAAAACCATGTTATTTTTCAGTTTAGTAAAAATGAGGAAATTTAGACCATACTTAAAGCTTAAAGGCATTCCTGTTTAATTAGTTTTTTTGAAAAATAAAAATGTACATTAACACTGATAAAAATCAATGGAAAGACACACAGAGGAGTGCAAACAGAAAACATGATGGGTTAGTTAAAAAAATATGTTGCTTCAGTCAAGTGATATTAATACTGTCTTTTCCTTGGATATGGAATTACTGGAACAGTCACATGCAGGCTGAGAGCAGCCCTTCATTAGGGGGGGAAAAGATTGAGAGGGAGAAGAACTCCAAAAAATGCATTTGAGAATTTTCCTTTTATTGATGTGCCTTTCCTCCTAGTTAAAAGATGGGTTTCAGGATTACTAGCTTTGTCCTGGAACATCTGCTGAGGCATCACCTGTTCCAGATCCTGTTTGTGCACGCTTGATATAAAGATTCAACAATTTCATCTGCAGATTTAAATTAGTAAATAACATGTTTAGTTCTTATAACATACTTAGATAAGTCAGAAAAATATTTTTTAATTTTTAAACTAACAGTGATTGAACAATGAACATTAAAAGAACAATGAAAAAGATTTGTAATGGAATGCTATATACAGAGGAAAGAAGCCTAATTAGAGCTATAGAACATACAATTTATTGGCAATAATTCTCACATTAATATTCTCCTCAAAGTAGTTTTAATTTACTGTATATAATGATCGATATAACTTAATTAGACATGGTAAGGAACAACAGTCCTTTTTTCATCTTCAAATTTTTATTATAAAGATAGATGCTTTCAGTTCTAAATGATTTGTGACTGCTGAACTGGGTGAACTGTAGTTTGTTTGATAATTTCAAAATCTGAAACTGTGTTTTGATCCTGCCATAGTTTAACAACACATAGTTTGCAAGGCATAAATGGAAGAAAAAAGGTTGATTTTAAACTCTAAATGGAAGTTTTTAAATCTTCATATATGGAAACAGAAATGGAAATTTGTTATTTCTTAGATCTAGACTATTGATATATGGGCCTATATCTTATATTCATACCACTGATACATGGTTTAAATGTCAATTATTTGCCCTCAACTTTTTAGTACTGTTAACTAATTATTTTTAAAACAACATCACAATCTTAATTTAAAAATAAAATTTCATTGATTTTACTCTATAATAAAACTTCCTTATGTTTTCCTAAGAGCTTAGGTTCTTTACACTGACTAGCATGACTTTTATAAGTGAAAAAGCTATCATTTGTAATTATAATTCCATGAATGATAACTTTTTTTTTTCTTCAATCAAATGCATGTCTAATCAAATCTATTACAGGTAGTCTTTGACTTACGACTACAATTGAGTCCAAAATTTATGTTGATAAGAAGACAGTTATTGAGTGGGTTTTGTTCCATTTTACGACCTTTCTTGCCTCAGTTAAGTGAATCACTGCAGTTGTTAAGTTAGTAACAATTTGCTTGATAGAAGGTTGCAAAAAGTGATCTTATGACCTGGAGACACTGCAATTCTCATAAAACATGCCAGTTGTCAAGACTCTGAATTTTAATCACATGACCAGAGAGATGCTGCAAGGTCATAAGTGTGAAAAATTATCATAAGTTACTTTTTTCCAGTGCTATTATAACTTCACTAAATGAATGTAAGCTGAAGACTACCTGCAATTGATTTCAAAAGGTTTTTTAAAAAATGTATATAGAAGTGCTTGTTAAAGAACTTTTGTCAAGCTACATAAATAAAACAGTATTACTACATTTAAAAATTGTTTAAATAGCAGTGACCATTAAAAAAATTTGAAACAAAAGATGACATAAAATTCTGTCCAAATGAGATTTTTCTTTATTTAGAATTTAATACATGTTTGGCATATTACTTGATACTATAGGATACAATCCCAGTCTCACTCCACTGGGATTGGCCCGTACCACTCGTGCTGGCAGAGGAGGCATGCTATGCGTCCTGTCAGCCAGATTATTCAGCTGTCGGGGTTCAGGAGGATGGCCTTCTCTACTGTTGCTCCTACCTTGTGGAACATCTCCCCCCCCCATATGAGGTTGGCCACAGCCCTCCTATCTTTTCGTAAGGGTCTAAAGACATAGCTCAGACAATTGGCTTAGGGCCCCAGTCGGGGATCGGCACAATGGAGGTGGTAGATTAAGGAATAACAGACCCCACCTCCTTCTCCACTCCACCCCACCCTCACCATGTATCCTTGATTTAGTGTCTGATTTTAACTTATGTTTTAACTGTATATGTAACTGTAAGCCACCCAGAGTTACCTATGATAAGATGGACAGCCAATAAATGTCAGAAATAAAAAAAATAATAAATTGTACAAGCCTCTCAATAATTGAATATTATAAGCTTTGATAATAAATTTTAATGCTCATAGGGTGCTTTTTGCATTCTATTTAATTAACTATTAACTATTTAATTAAGGTATGCTTCATTTTGCTTTATAGCAGGGGTCCTCAACCTTGGCAATTTTAAGACTTGTGGACTTCAGCTCCCAGAATTCTTCAGCCAGCCCTAGGCTGTCTTGAGGAATTCTGGGAGTTGAAGTCCACAAGTCTTAAAGTTGCCAAGGTTGAGGACCCCTGCTTTATAGAGTAAGTTTCATCTATGATATAATGGCAATTATTGTTTGTAATCAGGAATTAATTACTGAAGAGAAAAAAGGGCATCAAGTATATGAGCACAATGTTCATTCAATAAGACCGAACAGTGGATATATATTTTGATGCTGTCATCTTTATACTTTCTTTATAACATTTTAGCAACTTTTATTTCAAGCATGCTGATTAAATCATTGCCTAGTTTATTATTCTCATTTTTAGTAAGTTGTCTATCATTCCCCTAGCTCCAAATTACTCAAGACAATTGATTTGAATAGTATTTTTCCCCAATTCACACTATTGTTAAAGAACTGGATATATGACCTCTATCTTTGACTAAGAGAAACAGTATGTAACAGACAAATCTTCCAATATAAAGCTATGACATTCTAGGTGCTTTTGTATGCAGGATTACGAATTGAACTAACAGCTTTCCAATTCACAGTCTAAAATAATATGACTGCATGAAGCTACCATGATTTCACTAATGTTTAAAACTATTTATATGTTTTATTCAAGTCCTTATAGTCAGTATATCAACAACCATATTCATTTATATATTATCAATCTATTTATACATTTTATTTTCCAATACACTTCCAGATTCAAATAGTAGCCAAAGAGAGATGCTGAACAAATTTCTGTCCCTAAGACTCCCCTCCACCTTTTTTCTAATCCCCCCAGATTAGAAAAAAATCAAAATCAGGTCCTGGTATGGCATGTCACTTACTTTGCTACCTGTGAGTTGACTAAGATGTGGCTTCAGCTCATCACCAATTACTGCATGAATAGCTACAAGGCAGAAAACACATGCCTTTCGAACGCTGCTTTCAGAGTTATCATAGCCCTAGAAAAGAAGTAATTGAAATGCATATCAATCCAAATAAAATTGATATTCCTAAAACATGTTTAGAAAAAAATATATTTCAGTCAAATATTCTATAAAGTTAGAAGATTACTTGAAAAATTAAATAATCTTTGGAAAAATACTTTTGCAACGTTCTTTCTATTGTTTATGTTTCTGTATCTTCTTACCTGTATTAAACCTGGCACTATCTCTGGCAAAAGCTGAGCAAGAATTTCTTTAGGTACTCTTTCAATAACTTTGGTCTGCATTTTGATTGCAGCCAGATTTATAGGATAATCTGCTGTTTGAATGATGGGACAAAGTACTTTAATGCATTGATCTGGACTAATGGATGTGGCCAACATAGTAGCAGCCTCTTCAGCTGATCTTACCACCTAATGGATTAAAGAAAAATATAGAAATCGAATAATATTACACTTGTATATTTTTTTTGATATGTAGAATATTAAATGTCAATATATTTTGCTTTACAATAGAAATTTCTGTCACAACAGCAGTATATTATCAATATTGATACAACAATATCAATATTTAAACAAAATAGCTTCAGATTTGAAATTTATCTGGATATGTTGGAAAAATGAACTAATATATCTAGGAAATATTCCATAACAACTTTTATTGACATTATAATTATGCTAATTTTAAAATGAAAAAAATCATTCTAGAAAATATGAGATGTATATGTTCAAATTTCTGTTATATCTACATCTTAATCCATTATTTCCAATTAAAATGAATTCATGAGAGGAAATGTAATTAATTGCCACATTTACTGCCTTGTAATATACAAAAATAAAACTAATGAATATATTGACATTATTGTTTAATAATAAAACTGACAGAACAGACAATAATATCCCTAGAAGCATTTAAACTTTGTAGACAATTTTATGCTGTTGGGAAAATGATAAGGATCTTATTTAGCAAGGAGGTCCATGATCAAAGATTATAAGATTTTCATACCTTGTTAAAACAGATGTTTATAAAAATCTGTATTATTTGAATTTTTTTGAATAGGACATATGATTTTCTCATTTAAATTCCTGAAATTTGTCTTATGAAAAAATTATATTCTTTATCTTCCTCACTGAATACCATATTATTACTTCAATCAGTTTAATATTGTTTAATACAAAGTTGTATACAAACCTCCTTATGAGGGTCCTTATGAGCTTCTAAAGTCTTCATTATTGTGAGTTCTGCATAATTTCTAAACCTTGCTGGTTGATGTCTTAAAATTTCTCTTAAGACTTTCAGTGCCAGGGCTCTAATTGAATGCTGAAAGTTTAAGGATTGTTAATTAGTTTTGCTCATATAACTTTCAACTCATTATTGTTGATAATGGAACTATTTAGCATTATATTTTTGAAATTTTATTCCAAATATTGAAGTTTTTTCTTCACAACCACATTTGATAAAGAATCGTACACATTTATTTAATATTTATACATTACACATTATTTTAATAAAATAGTAGCTATGATCTTATTGTAACTGCACGGTGTGATTGTGATATCACTAAGAGACACTTTACTTTAAGGAGACTGAAATACTGAAAACTGTATTCTACTGTCTGTATTAAAGAATATAGTTATAATAAAGCAATATGCCCCTGTTTTTCACCTATTTTTAAAGTTAGTAATCCTGACATAAGTAACATTCAAGAGGGACCCAAAGGTGCTTTTTAAAAAGGCAAACTTTCTTTATTTTTCCTTGAAGACTTTTTGCTTCCCATCCAAGAAGCTTCTTCAGTTTTGGATGAGAAGTGAAAAAGCTTTGAAAAAGCACTTTTGGGACAATCATGACTTGGATGATGAAGAATCTCCATACACATTCAAGAGAGCCATAATGGTATAGTAGTTAAAGAGTTAGACTGGAAAACGGAGATTGAATTTTAGTCCTCCTGTAGTTATGAAAGCCCAATGGATAATTTTGGTGTAATTATTCTCTCTCAAACCAACCCACCTCACACTGTTATTATTGTGGCAAAAAGAGAATATCAGAACATTATGTATGCCACCTTGAGTTGTGTTAAAAATAAAGGCAAGTTATAAATTTAATAATTATCATATCAGTAACTTCATCATCCAGGCAAATAAAACTATTATATAATTTTTCTTTGTCCATTTTGGGCTTTACCTCTTTGTCTCCAAGAGTTTCAAGTAACAAAAGAAGAATTGTTTTGAAATGCTCATCCCAAACACCAAAAGACTCCTCCTGAGTCAATTTCATTAGCTCATAAAGAGCAGCTTTCCGTTCTTCAGCTCTCTCATTATGGTTTGATAACTCCTTTAGCAATTCTGCAACTAGATCAGAATGGTCCAGGGAAGGTTCTGTAGCAAAAGTAAAAGTTAAATTATTTAATTAGTAAAAAGAGTATCATTCTTCTTACTTTACATGTCAAGGTATAGAATATTTATGAAACAATAGATAAACAACATGGGGATGGAACATAACCCTGATATCATATTTCATTTTATTACAAAATATGGCATTTATCATTAAAATCTCCTACTATGAACAAGGATGTTCTCTTCACCACCCATTGGGAGTCAAGACTTTTTGAAAAGAAAAGAAAAGCACAAAGGACTACAGTAAGAGGAACATTTCTCTCTATAGAGTGATCACCCTAAGATCCTTAGCTATGGAAGGCGTTGGAAGCTATGGAAGGATTCGATCTCGCCTCAAATCATTCTTAATTTTTTTGACCCTCTTTACCAGTATAAAATGTTATTACTTTCTCAAAAACTTTTACATAAGCATCTCAGCAGTGGTAGTCACAAATAGAATCTGCAAGTCACAAACAAGCCCAAACTGAAGATATGCCCAAATTACCCCTTGAGGGTAATCACCCCAGTTTAAGAACCAGTGATTTAGATCCTTTCTCATCTTTACCTTAAGAGAAATCTTAAAAGACACAAAAAAATACGCCATGTTTTCTTCCTAGGTTGCCTTTACAAAGTATCAATTGAGTAAATTCCTATTGTATATTGAAAAAAATACTGCATTATGTTTAGAAAAAAGATGAACGTTAGCTCCTAGTAATAAAATCTGTATGACTCCATGTGTAATAAAAAAATGAAAAGCACTAGAAAAAGGTAGTATCAGATCTATTTTGGTGCAAAGGAAGCTAAATGGAAGTATCTATGAGGAATCAAGTGTGACTTGAAAAGGACTACAGGTAGTCCTCGAGTTACGAGTGTAATGGAGCCTGCCCATTCCACTCGTAACTCGAAAACTCGTAGAGTGAATCTTGTACTTCGAACGAGATCACCCCCTTGCTCATTAAGACTTCCTTTCAATAAGTTTCCTTGCGTTTTGAAGCACCCGTGTAAAGGCACAGAAAGGAGTGCTCTGTTTCTCAAGTGCCCTATTCCAGGCATATTGAGCTTGCAGTCTTTGCCAGATCTCCATTGGGATAAAAAAATGTTTCAGCACCTATAGAATGCTTCCAAACGCAGGGACTGGTTGCGTTTGGAAGTGTTCTATAGGTGCTGAAAGACTTTTTATTTCAACAGAGATCTGGCAGAGACTGCAAGCTCTGTATGCCTGGAATGGGGCACTTGAGAAATGGAGCGCCCCTTTTCATGCAGTCACACAGGGTGCTTCAAAACACAGGGAATCCCTGCATTTTGAATAGCCCCACCAGAGCAAAAACACTCCACAATCCACAATGCCAAATCCTAACCCCCCACAACACCCCAGGACATCCACAATGCCAAATCCTAACTCCCACCCCAGGGCAACCACATTCCTTCACTAACCTCATTTCCAGCTCTGTGTGACTTAAAAAAAAAAAAAGATCAATCCGACCTTCCAACTTTTTGTGGAAAAAAAAAAGGTCTCACAAAGTTGGAAAGTCTGATTGAACTTTTTTTTTTTTTACCAGTAGTCCCACAGGCTTTTGTTGCCCTGCATGCAGTGGCGGAGAACAGAGCTGGAAAGGTTAGTGAAGGGAGGCCTTGGAGAAGCGAAGGAGACGGGGAAGGGTCTGCTCTGACCGCTGCTGCCTCACTCTGCCAGTATCAGGGCTCGGAGGCTTATTTTCACCAGACAAGCCATTTCTCAAGCCCCTTCCTGGCAAAAATAGAGCCAAAGCGTACCTTGCTCTTATTGAGAGCAATCTTGCGAAAACATGCCTCTGGAGCAAGCCGGCCTTATTGAGAGCAATCCTGCTCTGCGCCTCCATTTCCTTTCACTCAGACGGAGCAGACAAACCTGAGTCACACGGAGTTTCAAGCAATCACAGAGCGTTCCTTTCCGTTTCTGAAGTGCCCCACTGCAGGCACACAGACCTTCCAATCTCTTTCAGAGATTGTGTTTCGATAAAAAGTGTTTGAGCAGCAGCAGCTTGAGTTTTTCCACTCTGTCCCAAAGGAAGAAACCGGAGATGCAGAGCAGGATTGCTCTCAAGAAGATGCAGGTGTGCTGCATGCACCAGCCTTATTGAAAGCAATCCTGCTCTGCGCCTGTTTCCTTTCACTCGAAGCAGAGAAACTCAAGCCGCTGCCGCTCAGTGAGGAGGATGAGAGGATGAGAAGAGTGGTGAGGATTTGTGCCAGCTGGCCGGCCGAGGACTAGATCAGGCAGGCTGAGTGGCTGGTTGGGGAGGAGGATATGGCCGTTCAGGTGGTTGCCACTTCTGCCAGCTTGGATGCGGGTACAAGGGACCTGGTCCCGTGATGTCTCCCCACTTGAAGGCTTTGTTCCTGCCCTCAAACTAAGGATGGCGCATGCGAGCAAGCAGCACACCCGGGCAACGGATGGAATTGATTCTTTTGTTTTTTAACAAAATTTTATTTATAATACAATTTAAAAAAAACTTTGGATATAATGTGATATTTCAGTATATACATTCTTATCAAATTATTCCACATTGTACACTCAATTCTTCATCTCTAAATATACATCTAAATTTTATATACAATACTTAATCTATTTCTCTATTTGCTAACTTAAAATTACTTATATTTCTATCTTAACGCTAGCCTATAATCCCAACCGTCCTCCTCGAATCCCTCCAACAGTAAAATTTATCCCAGGTTTTGAAATAAACTGATGTACATTTGTCTTTCAATACCATTGTGAGCCTGTCCATTTCCGCACATGATAATATTTTATATAGTGTCTCTTCCTCTGTGGGAATTTCTTTGCTCTTCCATTTTTGCGCGAACGCTAGCCTAGCTGCAGTCAAGATATGTAACAGCAAATAGATTGTTCCTTTATTGTATTTCTCTGTAGTTATTCCCAACAGGAAAAGTTCAGGTTTTAACTCTAAGTCCAACATTAATATATCTTTCAGCCATCTTCGTATCCTGTTCCAATACTCACAAGCCTTTGAGCATTCCCACCACATATGATAATATGATCCTATTGCTGTTTTACATTTCCAGCATAAAGGTGAGATATTTGGACCCATTTTGGCTAACCTTATGGGTGGGAAGTGCCATCTATAAAACATCTTATAGAGATTTTCCTTGTACGAGGTAGCTAGAGTGAGTTTCCTATTTCTTTCCCACAATTCTTGCCAAATATGCAGATCGATACTGAAACCAAAATCCTACTCCAAATTAGCATAGTCTTCTTGACCTGTTCTTCATACATTGCCTGATCTAAAAGAAAGTGATATA